>NC_040893.2:14583048-14773048 GCF_900634795.4 Betta splendens
GCCTCTTTGTAGCTTTGATGGTAGATAGTTGTACCAGTAAACACAGGACAGAGAAAAACTAAAATAACAACCAAGAGAGAAAATGTCCTAAAACCCACTAACATCACCACATGTCACAGTTTTTCCTCACATCTAAACAGAGAAGGTTGGATGTGTGCTGTGATGCTCAGTCTGACCTCTACTCACCTCAGTTTCTCTAGTCCATAGTCAGGACTGTTCACTAGTTCAGACAGTGGCTGCACATTGGGGTCTGCCAGGTTGTTGTGATACATCTCCAGTTCTCTCAGATAAGAAGGGTTTGACTTCAGGGCAGAGGCCAGAAGTTTACAGCTGACCTCTGACAAACTGCAGTGACTTAATCTGAGAAAAGAACAAAACTTCAGCATTCTGCTTGAATCCATTTAATAAATAAATGGATTAAATCAATGAAGAAAAACAGTGTCTGACTTCAGAATCTCCAGTCGACATGCTGTTTGCTGCAGAAAAACACACAGCTGCTTCACTCCTGAATCCAGTAGGTGTGTGTTCGAGCTTAGGTCCAGTTCTCTCAGATGAGACGGGTTGGACCTCAGAGCTAATGCCAGACTGGAACAGTTGGTCTCTGTTAAACTGCACCTATTCAGTCTGAGTAAAGAGAAGTGAGCATTTAAACACCAGGAATCAGTACATGACAAGTGTTTGTTCATGTCATTGGTCACCAATGACTCAGCTCCACCAACCAGAGGCAACACAAACAAGGAGCATGTGCTGAACACCAGATCACCATTTATTGATAGACGAAGGGAACTAATACAACAGCTGTGGTTTCAACATCGGCAGAGGTTGAATGTATGTTAAATAACCCATAGCAGTAACAACATTCACTTCACAGTCATCTGGAAACAAACATTGAAAATGTGTCCAACCTCAGAGTCTGCAGTCGACAGTCTGGACTCTTCAGAAAACCACAAATTTGCTCCACTGCTGAATCCTGCAGGTGCGTGTTCGAGCTCAGGTCCAGTTTTCTTAGATGAGACGAGTTGGACCTCAGCTTGTTCTCACTCAAGTCCAGTTCTGTCAGATGGGATGGGTTGGACCTCAGAGCTGAGGCCAGAGAACCACAGCTGGTCTCTGTCAAGCTGCAGGAACTCAGTCTATACAGTATAAAGAATAAAACCTGGATATTTAGTGTCATAGTTGAAGTGTTGACTTCAGTACATGACTGGAAGACCTGTGTCTGTAGTTCAGCATCACCTTCACAAGTCAATGATCTGAACATGGAATAAATTGAGGGTCTGACCTCAGAGTCTCCAGTCGACAGTCCGGACTCTGCAGGAAACCACACAGCTTCTTCATGTCTTGGTTCTGGATGCTGTTCTCGCTCAGATCCAGTCTTCTCAGATGTGACGGGTTGGACTTCAGAGCCAGAGAAACAAGGCTGATCTTTGGCAACACACAGCCTTTTAAACTATAGGAAAGGAGTTTAACATTAGTTTTATTATCTGGACCCTCAGGATGGACCAGGGCTCCTGCTAACATACAGTCACAGGTTGTGTAAGTCTGCACTCAGTCACAAACGTTTGGTTTTCTACAATTCATGATTCATTATTAAGGCTCCACCAGCTGCTGCAGACAACACAATAAACAGACACTGAGTTAGTGACTGGTCCCAGCTACACATGTAACCTAAACAACCATTTATGATGAATCATCTGGTCAGAGCAGGTGGAGGAATAAATATACTGTAATTGAGCTGATTCTGGAAATAGTGAGGCTGCAGTATTGATGAACTACTACTGATGATCAACAGGAATCTGAAGCATGAAGCCAACCTCAGAGTGTCCAGTCGACAGTCTGGACTCTCCAGGAAACCACACAACTGCTCCACTGCTGAATCCTGCAGCTGGTTGCTACTCAGGTCCAGTTCTGTGAGATGGGACGGGTTGGACCTCAGAGCCGAGACCAGAGAACCACAGCTGGTCTCTGACAAGCTGCATTCACTCAATCTGTGTTAATGACATGTGATTCCTTCAGTCAGAAAGAAGCTTTATTGACATTACTGGAGATTAAAAAAGAAACACCTGAAAATGATAGAGGTTAAAAACAATAAAAGGTACAAATCAGTGAAACAGCGACATGTCTGTAGCTTATATATCTTCAAGCTTAACTTTGTTATATTACGATATATGGACTAAAACACTGAAGAGAAAAACAGACTTTACTTGAAACAATGTTCAATAAATATCAGCTTCAAATCCTCCCAATCAGAACAGAACTTTATAACCGGATCTGACCTCAGAGTGTGCAGTCCACAGTCTGGACTTTCCAGGAAACCACACAACTGCTCCACTGCTGAATCCTCCAGCTGGTTGTCACTCAGGTCCAGTTCTGTCAGATGGGACGGGTTGGACCTCAGAGCTGAGCCCAGAGAACCACAGCTGGTCTCTGACAAGCTGCAGGACTTCAATCTACAGTAGATAAATATAAAGATGTTACATTTTTCTTTGCTCGTCTGTTCATCAGTGGGTTCATAATGTCTCATTTGTTACAGGTTCAAGAACCTACATGAGGCCAATATTTCACCTGCACACACCCACTGAGGCCACAGAGCTCCACACTAACCTTAGACGTTCTAGTCGACAGTGTGGACTCTCCAGTCCAGCACAAAGTAGCTTCACTCCACAATCTGGCAGGTTGTAGTTTCTACTCAGGTCCAGTTCTGTCAGATGTGAAGGGTTGGACATCAGAGCTGAGGCCACAACTTTACAATGAGTCTCTGACAGTCCACAGCCAGAAAGTCTGTGACGTTAAAAATAGACAAATAGAAGTCAGAAGATCATAAAAAAATAGAAAACCTGAGCAACTAGTGTCAATAACCAGGTTCCTTCAACAACAGAGTAAACTCACTGAGCCTTTCTGCAGTTCCTCACAGCTGGGATCAGTCTCAGTCGTCCCTCCCATGATGTGTTGTACTTCTTCAGGTCCAACTCCTCCAGAACCTCCTCTGACATCTGCAGCATGTAGGCCAGAGCTGAGCAGTGGATGGCAGAGAGTCTCTTCTCTGATATGTCCCCTGACTTCAGGAAGTCTTGGATCTGCTGATGGACTGAACGATCGTTCATCTCCATCAGACAGTGGAAGATGTTGATGCTTCTGTCTGGAGAGATTTGGTCATTGTTCATCTTCTTCAGGTTTCTGATGGTTTTCTCTATAACGGTTTGCTGTACGTTTTTCGTGTGACCCAGCAAACCTCCTAACATTCTCTGGTTGGACTCCAGACAGAGGCCATGAAGGAAGCGAACGAACAGGTCCAGATGAGCACTTTGACTGTTCAGGGATTTAGTCATTGTTTCCATTAGAAAGACATCAAGGGAAACCTGGGTGCAGTCTTGGCCCAGGAATTTCTCCAGAACCTCTGACTTCTTGTTGGTGAAGCAGTGGAAGATGTAGACGGCAGCCAGAAACTCCTGAACGCTCAGATGGACAAAGCAGTAGATGGTTTTCTGGAGGATCACACTCTCTCTTCTGAAGATCTCTGTACAGATTCCTGAGTGAACCAAGGCCTCTGTGACGTCTAGACCACACTGCTCCAGGTCTTCTTGGTAGAAGATGATGTTTGCTTTCTGCAGATGTTCCCACGCCAGCCCCCCCAGCTTCAGGAGAACTTCCCCATCAGCCTCCGTCAGCTCCTGTGGAGTGGTCTTATGTCCCTCATGGTACTTGTTCCTCTTCCTCTTGGTCTGGACCATCAGGAAGTGTGAGTACAGGTCTGTCAGGGTCTTGGGCAGCTCTCCTCTCTGCTCTGTAGTCAACATGTGCTCCAGAACCGTAGCAGTGATCCAGCAGAACACTGGGATCTGACACATGATGTGGAGGCTTCTGGACGTCTTGACGTGTGAAATGGTTCTGTTGGACAGATCCTCTGTGGATCTCCTCCTGAAGTACTCGTCCTTCTGGGCGTCGGTGAAGCCTCGTACTTCTGTGACCCTGTCCACACACGTAGGAGGGATCTGATGGGCCGCTGCGGGTCGGGAAGTGATCCAGACCAGAGCCGAGGGAAGCAGGTTCCCCTGGATGAGGTTGGTCAGCAGCACGTTGACCGATGACTTGTGTGTGATGTCAGACACCAGCTCCCTGTGGCTGAAGTCCAGTGAGAGTCTGCTTTCATCCAGGCCGTCAAAGATGAACAGAAGCTTCAGGACAGAGAGCTGCTCTGCTGGGACCTTTTGGAGTGCTGGATGGAAAACATGGAGCAGCGTGAAAAGACTGTGCTGCTGATCTCTGATCAGGTTCAGCTCCCTGAACGACAGCAGAACCAGCACACTGACATCTGGGTTTTCCCGGCCCTCGGCCCAGTCCAGAGTAAACTTCTGCACAGAGAAGGTTTTTCCAACGCCAGCAACGCCATTGGTCAGAACCAGTCTGATGGGTCCGTGTGGGTCAGAGGAGGCTTTAAAGATGTCGTGGACCTTGATGGGAGCCTCATGGAGGGTCTTCTTCTTGGAAGCTGTCTCCAGTTGCCTCACCTCATGTTGGGTGTTCACCTCTTCACTCTGTCCCTCTGTGATGTAGAGGTCAGTGTAGATGCTGGTGAGGAGGACTCCATTTCCTGTTTCACCTCCTTCACTCACACGTTCACATCTGCTCCTCAGACTGAGCTTATGTTGATCTAAAGCCGCCTGTATAGCATCTGCTGAAAGAAGAATGATTCACGGTCTCATGAAAGCGCTAAAGAAACAAAAGGTTTAGCTCTGCAATAACAATCATCATCATCAGCCACTTGTTTATTCTTACTTTGGGCGGTGCTGGTCTGACTTGTTGGGTCTAGTTCAGCTCTTTTTCTTAATATTTCACCACACTGGGGACAGGAGTGTTCTGATGGTCCAGACCGGTTCCAGTACGAGCTAATGCACTGTCTGCAGAACCAGTGTCCACAGCTGCTCAAGATTGGATCCTTCAGTCGGTGCTCACACACAACACAGCAGGAGGGCTTCTGCCTGCAAAGACAAAAGATGAAATAAAAAGTGACCATGTCTAAACGTGTCTGGTGTTTCTTTAGCATTTCCATATGACACTGTGAGGGGGGTGGGCATCCTCTAACTACCTCTGCTAACTCTAACCCATGCGGGCTGACCTGACGATGTCCTCTACTGAGCTGTAACTGGATGGGCTGAGTGAGACTGCTATACGAGAAGTCTGCAGCAGGTTTCTTACTTTGTGTCTG
This sequence comes from Betta splendens, assembly GCF_900634795.4. Lineage (NCBI taxonomy): Eukaryota > Metazoa > Chordata > Actinopteri > Anabantiformes > Osphronemidae > Betta > Betta splendens. The sequence continues at coordinate 14,588,252 of NC_040893.2, forward strand.
AGGTTCCAGGTTCATCACTAAAGATTGGGGGGTATTCTTTGGACCGGTCACTCTTCATAGAAATACAACTGGGAGCTGGAGACGCTGCTCTTCCCTCCTTCACACACCCACTCATCTTCTAGCCTTGTGTTTGTCTAAGAACCAGCATCAACGACTGATGTCACACTAAAGGAATCAGGACAAACAGGTCATAAAGATCAAATACAAAAAACAAACATTGTTCAGCAAATTATAGATACAAAGTTCACACATTTTATTGTGATAGAATGTTATTGACAGATGTAGTGTTACTTTTCAATCTGAACAGCATCATTTACACATTTTGATTGAGTGTTTCACTGAGGATATTTTCTGATTGAGCAGGATTCATCTACGACTGTAATAAACTAATACAGACAGAGCCATGTTCTTTTATGTGTACAGTATCATCTGAACAAAAAAAACAACTTAACTCAACCACTTCAAATAGAAGAGGAAAACAGAAATAATCATAATCGCTCATTTTCTGGTCTTCAATCAGTCTGAGAAGGAAACTCTGATAGTGAAAGGTCTGCCTCAGAGTCTCATCAAAATGAACCAAACAAGTAACCTGAAAGTGGTGCAACCAGGCCAAACTGACCCTGACTTTAAACTCCTGTCTGTCAAACCTGTTAATTGCCAAAACAAGTTGTCAGGTGGTTGGGCTTTAGTTTAAACAAACAGTTTAGTGTTCAGAGGAAAGTGTCAGAGCAGCCTGGATGGGGTTAGCAGCCCTAGTGACACTGGTGACTGTGCTGTCATGGTGGCTTTGGCAAATGTCGGACCCACATGCACGACACGATGATCAGTTGATAAACAGTTTATTGTACAAACGTAGTCAGGGCAAATCAGGTCATACATGGGTGGTCTCAGGCAAAGTCACAAAAAGGAGCAGGCAAACTCGGTTCCGGGGACAGGCAAGGTTCTGGTGACTAGTGAGCTCGGTAGAAGTACAGACAAGGAGTAAGCTATCTCGTGGTCAGACAGTCAGGAACGTTACCAATATCTCCAGGCGTAGGTACAGGCAGGATAATGAAACAAGGTAAGCTATACTGGAACGCTGGAAAGTGGTATCGGAACTCAACAATCTGGCAACTTGCTGTGGTGACTGGTGGTGGTTAAATACACAGGTGAGTAATGACTGATATGAGACAGGTGTGCGTAATAGGACCGGGACGTGAAGAGGGAACTAACATTACGTGACAATCAGGACAAACAGGTCTGACAGTGAGTCACACAATCAAAAGTGAAAAACAAACATTGTTCGGTAAACTATACTGTAGATACAAAGTTCACATACATCTATTTTACTTTAATAGAATGTAATTGACAGATTCATTGGTACTTTTCAAACTGAGCAGCTGTGAACAGCATCGCTTACACATTTTTTAATGTAGTGTTTCACTGAGGATATTTCATGTTTCAGCAGGATTCATCTGCTATTGTAATAAGCTAATACAGACTGAGACGTGTTTACATCATGTGTATCATCGAAACGGAGGGACAACTTACAGTAACTCAACGACTGTAACCAGAATAGGAAAACAGAAATAATCATAAACGCTCACCTTTGCTCAGGTTTCTTGTTTTCCTCCATCGACGGTTGAAATCTGAACAAACTGGCTCTGTACTTTCACTTTGTTCACACACGCCTCCTCTTTGCTTTGTAGGAGCAGCTTTACAGCAGAATGTGTGCGTGTCTGTTGTGACTAGATCCCACAGTAGATTCCTGTTTAAATCATCACTTACCTCCACCTATAGTAATATGATCCTGTTATCAGTTCATCTGTTGGATTATTGTTTAATTAGGAGTGTGAAAGGATAAAATGCTGAAATGATTTAAATCCACAGACCTGGAAGTAAAACCATAAGATGGGTGTGCACAGACACACACTTTATGTTTGGTGCAACAGTCAGTGAAAGTGCGCAAAAGTCAACAAACAGGTGAAATAAGAACAATTACAATATATATATATTTGATTATAAATGGAACAAAGTCAATGTGTCATATATGAGTGGGGAATCTTACAACTTGAAACAATTGCATAGTGGAACCAGAACTTTGTATTTGTGCTGATGAAGGACCTGACAGTCAGCTCCTCAGCCTGTTGGAAGTGAAGAACTGGATCCAATCAGTGAACCCAGACTGAGGAGCAGCACACACCAACATCCTACAACTAAAGATAATGCTGCTGAACTAAAGATAAAAAAATATCATGTCAAACTGCCTAGAGCATATGAAACATGTAAAATAGATTTTTTATGATTAATTAAGATGTTTTAATTCAGACACTAAGCACAATATTATTGGTGGTGATAATCACAACCACAGAGACAACTTCATAGATCTATGTCCACTAAAGTAGACGTTAACAGCAATGGTTCTAGAGAAAAGAAAATATTACAACTAACCTACAGTCACCTCTAACTTTTTGGCAGTGTGAAGACAGCATTCTACTGGTTTAACTGGTCTCAAACAGGTGTAGAAAGTGATAAGATGTACTGGATGCTCATTAAATCTGTTAATATAAACCAGCAGAGCCCCATGAACTTAAAATAAGAGAGAAAGAAGTTTTCAGTAAACAGATATTTGCTTTAATAACTTTGTGGCAACATAAAACCAGCATGCTGCTGGTTCTACTGGTCTTAGGCAGGAACAAACAAAGATCAGATGGACTGGATATTTATTACATCTGTAAATATAACAAAGCAGAGCTCAATGTATTTAAAATAAGGCAGAATTAAGCGTCTAACCAAAAGCTTTGGCTTTGATAATCACGTTTTGGCAACATGAAAGCATCTTACTGGTTTAACTGGTCTCATGCAGATATTAAAAGTGGTGAAACAACTCGGTGGTCACTCGTACAGTTTCAATCAGACACAAGACGTGGAAGAACAAACATGTTAGACCGTAGGCCTAGCCTCATGTCATAGAGTTAAACAGTCACGATCGACGATCGCTGTAAAGTTAAGGCTTTTTGAAACTGAAATAAGCTGCTGTAGTCCTACACAAACCAAGCTATTACACTAAACTATCACTTTTGCAGGTATAGAAATGAAAATATTATGAGTTTTACCTTTAGAAAAATCAGATCTTGCCTGACTTTTTCTAATAAAGACCTTTGTAATTTTGTTTTGCTTAGTGTTAGAATAATTATTTCTTTGTTGAGGTGATGTTAATACATTTTGCTGTAATCCTATAAAGGCTGGGAGGAACTCAGGCCTCAGTTTACTAGGATTGTATGATACTGTACTGTAGGTGCATTTTTTACAGGTGAAGTTCGAATTTAGTTGTTTTCCAAGTTCTTTAACTTTTTCACCAGTAACACAAACTAGTATTTACACCTCATATCACATTTCACAAGAGTCCCCTACATTATGAAACCAAATACATTGAAACAGCCCTAATGGTTGCAGAGATATACTCTGTATTCCATCTATACCACCCTCCCCCCATCCACCCCCTACAATGCCAGAAAAGAGGGGTTTGGTTTAATTAATCTCTACCACCTGAAGCTCAGCCTGAACACTGCAGGTAATGAGTGGGAGGAAGAGATCCACTGATCACAACACTGATCGGTAACTGTTGGGAGAAGAGAGAAAACACAGGAGATTAAATAATGGAAGCAGGATTAACAGTCTGTTTGTCCCACATGTTGGTAAATGAAGGGTTAGGAAGCAGGAACAACCTCAACTATGTGAATAGAAAGTAGAACCTGCCTTGGTCTTCTTCTGTCCTAACCTGGTATAGGTAGAACACTCATTCAGAGCCATCCCTGAGATTAAAGTGCAAACTTTAAAGTGCTCTGCAGCCTCTTTGTGGCTTTGATGGTAGAGAGTTGTACCAGTAAACACAAGACATACAGAAGATAAGCTAAAATAACAACCAAGAGAGAAAATGTCCTAAAACCTACTAACATCACGTGTCACAGTTTTTCCTCACAGCTAAACAGAGAAGGTTGGATGTGTGCTGTAATGATGCTCAGTGTGACCTTTACTGACCTCAGTCTCTCTAGTCCATAGTCGGGACTCTTCACTAGTTCATACAGTTGCTTAACATCTGAGTTTGACAGGTTGTTGTGATCCATCTCCAGTTGTCTCAGATACAAAGGGTTTGAGCTCAGGGCTGAGACCAGATGTCTACAACTGACCTCTGACAAACTGCAGTTTCTCAGCCTAAGAAAATAACAAAACTTCAGTATTCTGCTTGAATCCATTTAATAAATAAATGGATTAATGAATCAATGAAGAAAAACACTGTCTGACCTCAGAGTCTCTAGTTGAAAGGCTGGATTCTCCAGGAAAACACACAGCTGCTTCACTCCTGAATCCAGTAGGTGTGTGTTCGAGCTCAGATCTAGTTCTCTCAGATGAGACGGGTTGGACCTCAGAGCTAAGGCCAGACTGGAACAGTTGGTCTCTGTTAAACTGCACCTATTTAGTCTGAGTAAAGAGAAGTGAGCATTTAAACACCAGGTACCAGGTAAGTGTTTGTTCATGTGACCAATGACTCAGCTCCACCAACCAGAGACAACACAAACAAGGAGCATGTGCTGAATACCTGATCACCATTTATTGATAGACAAGGGGAACTAATAGAACAGCTGTGGTTTCAACGTAAGCAGAGGTTGAGTGTATGTTAAATAACCCATACTATCAACAACATTCATTTCACAGTCAAACATGTTCAACCTCAGAATCTCCAGTCGACAGTCTGGCCTCTCCAGGAAACCACATAGCTGCTCCACTGCTGAACCCTGCAGTTTGTTCTCACTCAGGTCCAGTTCTGTCAGATGGGACGGGTTGGACCTCAGAGCTGAGGCCAGAGAACCACAGCTGGTCTCTGTCAAGCTGCAGGAACTCAGTCTATATAAAAAATAAAACCTGGATCTTTAGAAGTGTTTTAGTTGAAGTGTTGGCTTCAGTACATGACTGGAAGACCTGTGTCTGTAGTTCAGCATCACCTTCACATGTAAATGATCTGAATATGGAATAAATTAGGGGTCTGACCTCAGAGTCTCCAGTCGACAGTCCGGACTCTGCAGGAAACCACACAGCTTCTTCATGTCTTGGTTCTGGATGCTGTTCTCGCTCAGATCCAGTCTTCTCAGATGTGACGGGTTGGACTTCAGAGCCAGAGAAACAAGGCTGATCTTTGGCAACACACAGCCTTTTAAACTATAGGAAAGGAGTTTAACATTAGGTTTATTATCTGGCCCCTTAGGACAGACCAGGACTCCTAACATACAGTCACAGGTTGTGTAAGTCTACACTCAGTCAAACACGCTTGGTTTTCTACAACTCATGATTCATTATTAAGGCTCCACCAGGTGCTGCAGATGACACAAGAGACACTGAGTTAGTTACTGGTCCCAGCTACACATGTAACCTAAACAACCATTTATGATGCATCATCTGGTCAGAGCAGGTGGAGGAATAATTATAACCATCAATAGGAAACATGCTGCTGATTCTAGAAATAGTGAGGCTGCAGAGTTGATGAACTACAACAAATGATCAACAGAAAGCTGAAGCATGAAGCCAACCTCAGAGTGTCCAGTCGACAGTCTGGACTCTCCAGGAAACCGCACAGCTGCTCCACTGCTGAATCCTGCAGCTTGTTCTCACTCAGGTCCAGTTCTGTCAGATGGGACGGGTTGGACCTCAGAGCCAAGACCAGAGAACCACAGCTGGTCTCTGACAAGCTGCATTTACTCAATCTGTGTTAATGACATGTGATCCCTTTAGTCAGATAGAAGCTTTAATGGACATCACTGGAGTTGAAAAACAACTGAACATTAACGATGGAGGTTAGAAACATCTATCCATCCATTTTATACAGCTTGTTCCCATTCAGGGTTGCGGGGGGGGGGTCGGGGGGTCGAACAGGTCGGCAGTCCATTGCAGGGTCACACAGAGACAAACAACCATTCACACACACACTCACACCTAAGGGCAATGTAAAGTAGCCAATTAACCTAAACACATTTCTTTGGAGCGTGGGAGGAAGTCGGAGTACCCGGAAAGAATCCACGCAGACACACGGACCGCCCCGGGAAATGAACCCAGGCCCTTCGAGCTGTAAGTGCCGCCCAGGTTAGAATCAGTAAATGTACAAATCATCACTGTCAAACTGCTGGTTTGGAACTAAACAATGAAACATGTCTGTGGTTAATACATTTGAAGCTTAACCTTATTCTGTTACGATATGAAGGACTAAACCGCTGAAGAAGAAAAAAGACCACAAACAATGATCAGTATAGTAAATATCAGCTTCACACCTCAGAGTTTTCAGTCGACAGTCTGGACTCTTCAGGAAACCACACAACTGCTCCACTGCTGAATCCTCCAGCTGGTTGTCACTCAGGTCCAGTTCTGTCAAATGGGACGGGTTGGACCTCAGAGCTGAGCCCAGAGAACCACAGCTGGTCTCTGTCAACCTGCATGACTTCAATCTAGATGAAACATAAAGATGTTACATTTCTCTTTGCTGGTCTGTTTATCAGTGGGTCCATAATGTCTCATACTGTATATTACAGGTTTACAGAACGTGTTCACCCAGTGAGGCCAGTATTCCACCTGCACACACTGTAATGGAAAAATTTTACCTTAGTGCTGTTTCTTATCCAACACACTCGTCATGTGCTGGTTAGGTGCAATACTGAACATTCTTACACAATCAAATAATCTCTTGTGCCCTGACGTACATTAAGTCTAAACATCTGATGTTCCATTTGACTGACTAATAATTTATGATTGATTATGTTTGTCTTTTACACCCGGACTCTGGCTCCATCCTATCTGACTCCCCACCAGACCCAAGGCTGGTAAAGCGAATGCATCTTGTCTTGGAAGCTCGGTATTCCTTCCTTTGGATAACAAGACATGACGATGCAGAAGTGAGAAAGCAAACATTCTCACTCACAGCTAGATAAAGTGGCGCAAACAATTCCATTGCTGCAGAGAGACATTCCACCAGAGCCAGAGAAAGGGGTTAAAAGGCAGAAGCAACTTGAGGATCGTGGGCTCTTTGCATCACACCTTCGTGGTGTGTGCACTGATCTCCCCAGCTGGTTTTTGGTTTGTTGATGTGCACGATCAACTTCCATGCTTTTTATTTGCTTTCCCCATTATTTTTATTTTCTTTAATATTTCAAGAAATCACACAAAAGGACAACTCTCTCTCATCTACTTCTTTATGGAAAATTTCCACCACACACACCCACTGAGGCCACAGGGCTCCACACTAACCTTAGACGTTGTAGTCGACGGTGTGGACTCTCCAGTCCAGCACAAAGTAGCTTCAATCCACAATCTGGCAGATTGTAGTTTCTACTCAGGTCCAGCTCTGTCAGATGTGAAGGATTGGACGTCAGAGCTGAGGCCACAACTTTACAATGAGTCACTGACAGTCCACAGCCAGAAAGTCTGTGACAATAAAAATAGACAAATAGAAGTCAGAAGATCATAAAAAAATAGAAAACCTGAGCAACTAGTGTCAATAACCAGGTTCCTTCAACAACAGAGTAAACTCACTGAGCCTTTCTGCAGTTCCTCACAGCTGGGATCAGTCTCAGTCGTCCCTCCCATGACGCGTTGTACTTCTTCAGGTCCAACTCCTCCAGAACCTCCTCTGACATCTGCAGCATGTAGGCCAGAGCTGAGCAGTGGATGGCAGAGAGTCTCTTCTCTGATATGTCCCCTGACTTCAGGAAGTCTTGGATCTGCTGATGGACTGAACGATCGTTCATCTCCATCAGACAGTGGAAGATGTTGATGCTTCTGTCTGGAGAGATTTGGTCATTGTTCATCTTCTTCAGGTTTCTGATGGTTCTCTCTATAACGGTTTGCTGAATGTTCTTCGTGTGACCCAGCAAACCTCCTAAGATTCTCTGGTTGGACTCCAGACAGAGGCCATGAAGGAAGCGAACGAACAGGTCGAGATGAGCACTTTGACTGTTCTGGGATTTGGTCATTGTTTCCATTAGAAAGACATCAAGGGAGAACATGGTGCATTCTTTTTCCAAGAAGTTGTCCAGAACCTGTGACGTCCTGTTGGTGTAGCAGTGGAAGATGTAGACGGCAGCCAGAAACTCCTGAACGCTCAGATGGACAAAGCAGTAGACAGTTTTCTCAATGATCACACTCTCTCTTCTGAAGATCTCTGTACAGATTCCTGAGTGAACCAAGGCCTCTGTGACGTCTAGACCACACTGCTCCAGGTCTTCTTGGTAGAACATGATGTTTGCTTTCTGCAGATGTTCCCACGCCAGCCCCCCCAGCTTCAGGAGAACTTCCCCATCAGCCTCCGTCAGCTCCTGTGGACTGGTCTCATGTCCCTCATGGTACTTGTTCCTCTTCCTCTTGGTCTGGACCAGCAGGAAGTGTGAGTACAGGTCTGTCAGGGTCTTGGGCAGCTCTCCTCTCTGCTCTGTAGTCAACATGTGCTCCAGAACCGTAGCAGTGATCCAGCAGAACACTGGGATCTGACACATGATGTGGAGGCTCCTGGACGTCCTGACGTGTGAGATGATTCTGCTGGACAGATCCTCTGTGGATCTCCTCCTGAAGTACTCGTCCTTCTGGGCGTTGGTGAAGCCACGTACTTCTGTGATCCTGTCCACACACGTAGGAGGGATCCGATGGGCCGCTGCGGGTCGGGAAGTGATCCAGACCAGAGCCGAGGGAAGCAGGTTCCCCTGGATGAGGTTGGTCAGCAGCACGTTGACCGATGACTTGTGTGTGACGTCAGACACCAGCTCCCTGTGGCTGAAGTCCAGTGAGAGTCTGCTTTCATCCAGGCCGTCAAAGATGAACAGAAGCTTGAGGACAGCGAGCTGCTCTGCTGGGACCTTCTGGAGCGTTGGATGGAAAACATGGAGCAGCGTGAGAAGACTGTGCTGCTGATCTCTGATCAGGTTCAGCTCCCTGAACGACAGAAGAACCAGAACACTGAGGTCTGGGTTTTCCCGGCCTTCAGCCCAGTCCAGAGTGAACTTCTGCACTGAGAAGCTTTTTCCAACGCCAGCGAAGCCATTGGTCAGAACCAGTCTGATGGGTCCGTGTGGGTCAGAGGAGGTTTTAAAGATGTCATGGACCTTGATGGGAGCCTCATGGAGGTTCTTCTTCTTGGAAGCCGTCTCCAGCTGCCTCACCTCATGTTGGGTGTTCACCTCTTTACTCTGTCCCTCAGTGATGTAGAGGTCAGTGTAGATGCTGGTGAGGAGGACTCCACTTCCTGTTTCACCTCCTTCACTCACACGTTCACATCTGCTCCTCAGACTGAGCTTATGTTGATCTAAAGTCCCCTGCAGAGCAACATCTGCTGGAAGAGAATCAGGGTCTAATGGACATTTTTAATATGGTTTTAGCTAAAGGAACAAAAGGTTTAGCTCAGCAATAACAATCATCATAATCATCATCAGCCACTTGTTCATTCTTACCTTGGACGGTGCTGGTCTTACTGGTTGGGTCTAGTTCAGCTCTTTTTCTTAATATTTCACTGCACTGGGGACAGTAGTGTTCTGATGGTCCAGACTGGTTCCAGTAGGAGCTGATGCACTGTCTGCAGAACCAGTGTCCACAGCTGCTCAAGACTGGATCCTTCAGTCTGTCCTCACACATAACACAGCAGGAGTTCTGCTGCCTGCAAAGACAAAAGATGACATGAGAAATAAAAAGTGACTCTGTCTAAACTTGTCTGGTGTTTCTTTAGCATTTCCATATGACACTGTGAGGGGGGTCGGCATCCTCTAACTACTCTGCTAACTCTAACCCATGTGGGCTGACCTGATGACGTCCTCTACTGAGCTGTAACTGGATGGGCTGAACGTGGGTGAGACTGCTGTATGAGAAACAGGTTTCTTACTTTGTGTCTGAGGGTCCAGGTTCATCACTGAATATTGGGGGTAGTTCTATTGACTGGTCACTCTTCAGAGACACACAGCTGGGAGCTGGAGACGCTGCTCTTCCCTCCTTCACACACTCACTCATCTTCTAGCCTTGTGTTTGTTTAAGAACCAGCAGCAACGACTGATGTCACACTAAAGGAATCAGGACAAACAGGCCTGACAGAGTCACATGATCAAAAGTGAAAAACAAAGTTCACGTCTTTTACTGTAATAGAACTGTGATAGTTATTGACAGATTTATTGTTACTCTTCAATCTGAACAGCATCGTTTATACATTTTCATGCCGTTTTTCACTAAAGATATTTTTCTTGTTTGAGCAGGATTCATCTACGACTGTAATAAACTGACTGAGACATGTTTACATTATGTTAATGTATGTTAACATACATTACAAAAAACACCAAAACACAACTTAACTCAACGTCTGAAAGGGTTAGGGTTAGAAGAGGAAAAGAGAATCATAAACGCTCACCTTTGCTCAGGTTTCTTGTTTTGTTCCATCGCTGTTTGAAATCTGAACAAACTGGCTTCGTACTTTCACTTTGTTCAGACATGCCTCCTCTTTGCTTTACAGGAAACAACAGCATGTGTGTTTGTCTGTAGTGAATAGATCCATCAGATCAGTGGAGTTCCTGTCTAAATCATCTCTTAACCTTCATTTTTCTCAGTTCATCTGCTGGATTATGGTTTAATTAGAAGTGTGAACGGTGAAAATGCTGAAATAATTCAAATCCACAGCAACTGCATAGTGGAAGCAGAGCTCTGTATTTGTGCTGAGGAAGGACCTGTCAGTCAGCTCTTCAGCCTGTTGGAGGTGAAGAGCTGGATCCAATCAGTAAACCCAAACTGAGGAGCAGCACACACCAACATCCTACAACTAAAGATAATGCTGCTGAACTAAAGACAGTGACTGCTTTTTCTTGTTTCCCTTTTTTTGGACGGCGAGTCTTATTCACCCGAGGGAGTATGGAGTTTACCTGCGCCGAGCTACCTAGCGACCTACAAAATTATTTTAAAATCCTCGCGGAGGATTACCGAGGGGCGATTAACCCGGAAAACCAGCGCAACGCCGTGGAGGTGGCAGTATGGACTCTGGAGGACGAGGACAGCGTGTTAGAGCGCCCCAGTGTTCGTCGCCTCTATGAGCGATTGTGTGCAAGACTCGAAGAGTTAAGCAGCGCGCTCTGCACCACACCAGACCCCACGCCGCCCGCTCGGATTACGCCAGCCCCGGGCGCACCGCCGATGGTTTCGGTTTCCTCCTCCCAGCCCCGTCGGACCGTCGTGTCTGCTCCTACCTGCCCAGCTCCATGTTTGCTCCGCTGGGAGGACTTCCTGCACTCATGCGGCCCCCCGTCTCCAGCCCAGCCGCGCGCTGTTCAGTCTCCAGTCCAGCCGCGAGCTGTTCAGCCTCCAGTCCAGCCGCGAGCTGTTCAGCCTCCAGTCCAGCCGCGAGCTGTTCAGCCTCCAGTCCAGCCGCGAGCTGTTCAGTCTCCAGTCCAGCCGCGAGCTGTTCAGTCTCCAGTCCAGCCGAGCCCAGTCCAGGTCCCAGTCCAGTCGAGTCTAGCCCAGGTTCCAGCCCAGTCGAGTCTAGTCCAGGTTCCGGCCCCGTCGAGTCACGTTCCAGTTCAGTCGAGTCACGTCCCAGTCCAGGTCCCAGTCCAGTCGAGCCCAGTCCAGTTCCCAGTCCAGGTCCCAGTCCAGTCGAGCCCAGTCCAGGTCCCAGTCCAGTCCAGTCGAGCCCAGTCCAGGTTTCAGCCCAGTTGAGTCTAGTCCAGGTTCCAGCCCCGTCCGGTCACGTTCAGGTCCAGTCGAGTCACGTTCCTGTCCCAGTCCAGTCCAATCACGCTCAGTCCTTGTCCCAGCCAGAGGGCACCGTCCGTCTGACGAGTGTTAGCCCCACCCAATCAGGCCCGACGTCTACTCCGTCGAGCTCGGCAGCTGTAAGCAGCCATGCCGGCTCCGGAGGGGACGCCGTCCCAGTTCCTGTTCCTGTCGGCCATGTTGAGGCCGTTCCTGTCGGCCATGTTGCGGCCGTTCCAGTCCCTGTTCCTGTTCCTGTCGGCCATGTTGAGGCCGTTCCTGTTTCTGTCGGCCTTGTTGAGGCCGTTCCTGTTTCTGTCGGCCTTGTTGAGGCCGTTCCTGTTCCTGACGGCCTTGTTGAGGCCGTTCCTGTTCCTGTCGGCCAAGTAGAGGCCGCTCCAGTTCCCGCTCCCGTCGGCCAAGTAGAGGCCGCTCCAGTTCCCGCTCCCGTCGGCCAAGTAGAGGCTGCTCCAGTTCCCGCTCCCGTCGGCCAAGTAGAGGCTGCTCCAGTTCCCGCTCCCGTCGGCCAAGTAGATGCCGCTCCAGTTCCCGTTCCCGTCGGCTAAGTAGAGGCCGCTCCGGTTCCCGTCGGCCAAGTAGAGGCCGCTCCGGTTCCCGTCGGCCAAGTAGAGGCCGCTCCGGTTCCCGTTCCCGTCGGCCAGGTAGAGGCCGCTCCGGTTCTCGTTCCCGTCGGCCAAGTAGAGGCCGGTGCGGTTCCGGTTCCCGTCGGCCAAGTAGAGGCCGCTCCGGTTCCGGTTCCCGTCGGCCAAGTAGAGGCCTCCAGGAGGAGGTCGCGCCGGCTGCAGCTCCTGCGGACCTCCAGGAGGAGGTCGCGCCTCCAGGAGGAGGTCGCGCCTGCTGCAGCTCCTGCGGACCTCCAGGAGATGGTCGCGCCTGCTGCCGCGGTTCCCGCCGACCTCCAGGAGGAGGTCGCGCCAGCTGGAATTGCTGCCGCGGTCCCCGCCGACCTCCAGGAGGAGGTCGCGCCAGCTGGAATCGATGCCGCGGTTCCCGGGGACCTCCAGGAGGAGGCCACGCCAGATGCAGTCCCTGCGCGCCTCCAGGAGGAGGTCGCGCCCGCCGCAGTCCCTGCGCGCCTCCAGGAGGAGGTCGCGCCAGCCGCAGTCCCTGCGCGCCTCCAGGAGGAGGTCGCGCCAGCCGCAGTCCCTGCGCGCCTCCTGGAGGGGGTCGCGCCAGCCGCAGTCCCTGCGCGCCTCCAGGAGGGGGTCGCGCCAGCCGCAGTCCCTGGGCGCCTCCAGGAGGGGGTCGTTCCCGTCGTAGTTCCTGCCGACCTCCAGGAGGGGGTCGTTCCCGTCGCAGCTCCCTCTGCGGTTCCTGGCGGCCCGGCCCCGGCCGCACCTGCATCGGTTCCTGGCGGCTCGGCCCCGGCCGCACCTGCATCGGTTCCTGGCGGCTCGGCTCCGGCTGCATCTGCTTCGGTTCCTGCCGGTCCGGCGCTGACCGCATCTGCTTCGGTTCCTGGCGGTCCGGCGCTGACCGCATCTGCTTCGGTTCCTGGCGGTCCGGCGCTGACCGTGTCTCCACGTCTGTTCTGCTCCTTGGTGCCGGCATTCCGCCGGCTGGTACCTCGTCGGCCTGATGGGTGGCCTCGCCTTTGGCGCATGCTGTGGCGAGGATGGCGCTGCCTCCTGCGTCGTCGGCCACCTCGGCTGTCTAGTTCCGGGGGCGACTCCCTGCCCGGGGTTTGCCGTTTCCTGCGGTGGCGATGGCGTTGCTTCTGCCGTGGCCGACCGTCGCGCCCCCTTGGCCTCCTGGAAGGTACAGTTTGGACTATTGTGGGGTTTTGTTTTGTCCCTCCTCCTGATGTCCTCCCTCCGCCCACCCTGCTTCAACGTCCGGCCGAGGGGTGGGATTCGGGCCCTCCTCCTGCGACCTCCCTCCACCCGCCCTGGGCGGGGGGGCTCGGTGGCGTCGTGGAAGACGCCATAGGGGGGGGGGGGTACTGTCATGTTTCACGCCATGTCTTGTTGTCACGCCACATCCTGTTTTATTTTGTTAAACTTCCTGTTCAGTCAGCTGTCACTTACCGGTTCCCAGTATCCACACCTGTTGTCAGTTAGTAATCAGCACCAGTATATAGCCCCACAGTTCACAGACTCATGTTGCCAGATTGTCGAGTTTCCTTGGTTCCCTACCTCCTACGTTTCATGTCTAGCCCCTCGTGTTTTGCTCCTGATTGCCTTGACCGTGTATCCTGCCTGAACTTGTTTGTACCGCCGCTCGTGAAAGAACCTGGACTAACCAACTGACCGTGAGTTTGCTTATCCCTTGTCTGTACCGTCACCGAGATCTTCCGTGTATCGACCCCGCCTGATTACTGGACTAGAGATTGCCTGCTCCTCTCTGTACTTTATTGCTGAGCCTTTTGTGTACGACCTGGACCGTCTGACCCTGCCTTGCCAAAATAAACCTGTATTTAACTATCATCGCGCCTCTGTGCTGTGCATGTGGGTCCGCCGCCTGCCCAAGTCTGACAAAATGAAGCTCAGTAGTGTAGTGTGTTGGGCCTCCACATGCCTTTTTGAGCTCCCTACAACGCCTGGGCAGGCTCCTGATGAGGTGGTGGATGGACTCCTGAGGGATCTCCTCCCAGACCTGGACTAAAGGACCCCGCCACCAGACAGTCTGTGATACAACGTGGTGTTGGTGGATAGAGTGAGACACGATGTCCCAGATGTGCTCCACTGGATTCAAGTCTGGGGAACAGGTGGGCCAGTCCATAGCATCAATGCCTTTGTCTTGCAGGAACCCTGCTTTTGCCTGAGCCCTGTCAGTACCTCAGCCTGTGCTGGATTTACTTGTGTTTGACCGCTGTCTGCCTGACCACGCTTTTGTCTGCTACTTTGGATTAAATGCAATTGAACCCTGTTACGTTAGAGTCCTGTCTCTCATGCTGTGCATGTGGGTCCTACAACTCTGCTCAGCCCGTGACAGTTTGAACCTGCTTTCATCTGTGAAGAAAACAAGTGCTGCTTCTGAAGTGGGCAGTTTTTTATTTCACAGAAATGTGATTGACCTCGAGTTACATTGTGTTGTTTAAGTGTTTTATTTTTTTGAACAGTGTACATGAAGTTATTCAACCTAAGATCAACTTTCATTATTCACCTATCTAATTCCAACTTGATTGTTTTGTTAAACAACAAACAAACTTAAGTAAAAACTGGAAAAAAGTGAAAGTGCCCAAAATAATGAAACAAAACATGTAAAATAGATTCTTTATATGAATAATAATAAAGATGTTTTGATTCAGACATGTGGCGGAAATTTCCCATAAAGAGGCAGATGAGAGAGTTGTCTTTTGTGTGATTTATTATAAAATAAAGGAAAATAAAAATAAAGGGGAAAGCAAATCAAAAACATGGATGTTAATTGTGCACATCAACAAGCCAAAAACCAGCTGGGGAGATCAGTGCACACACCACGAAGGTGTGATGCAAAGAGCCCACGATCCTCAAGTTGTTTCTGCTTCTGGTGGAATGTCTCTCTGCACCAATAGAATTGTTTGTGGCACCTTATCTCGCTGTGAGTAAGAATGTTTAAATTCTCACTTCTGCATCATCGTGTCTTGTTACACAAAGGAATAAACACCGAGCTTATAAATCAAGATGCATTCGCTTTACCAGCCTTGGGTCTGGTGGGGAGTCAGATAGGATGGAGACAGAGACAGAGTGTAAAAGACAAACACATATCATTAACTATTGGTCAGTCAAATGGAACATCAGATGTTTAAACTTGATGTACTGTAAGACAGGGCACAAGAGATTAGTTGTTTGTGTAGGAATGTTCAGTGTTGAACCTAACCAGCACATGACGACTCTGTTAGATTAGAAAAAGCACAAAGGCACAATTTCTCCATTACAGACACTAAACGTATTATTGGTTGTGATAATCTGAACCAGAGACAACTTCATAGATCTATATCCACTGATGTAGATGTTAACAGCAATGATTCTAGACAAAAGAAAATATTAGTGCTAACCTACACTGTGTCACTGTGTCATTAACTGTAATTACTTGTGGAGCTCAGAAGCGTCCCCTGAAAATGAGGATTAGCGTTTTGATGTCACACGGGGTTCAGGTGGTTTTATGTTCTTTGACCAGCTTCCTCAGTTGCACCTGTGGTTAACAGACGCCCTCTCCACCACCTAAAGCTCAGCCTGAACACTGCAGGGAATGAGTGGGAGGAGGAGTTTCACTGATCACTGACGTCACGCAAACCCTCAGGACTGGCAACTGTTAAGAAAGGACAGAAAATACAGAAGATTAATGAAAAGAAACAGGATTAACAGTCCTTTTGTTCCACATGTTGGTAAATGAGGTCAAGCAGGAACAACCTCAACTATGTGAATGATGACTAGAACCTGCCTAGACCTTCTTCTGTCCTAACCTGGTACAAGTAGAACACTCATTCAGAGCCATCCCTGAGATTTCAGTGCACACTTTAAAGTGCTCTGCAGCCTCTTTGTGGCTTTGATGGTAAAGAGTTGTACCAGTTAACACAGGACAGAGAAAAACTAAAATAACAACCAAGAGAGAAAATGTCCTAAAACCCACTAACATCACCACATGTCACAGTTTCTCCTCACAGCTAAACAGAGAAGGTTGGATGTGTGCTGTGATGCTCAGTGTGACCTTTACTGACCTCAGTCTCTTTAGTCCATAGTGAGGATTCTTCACTAGTTCAGACAGTTGTATTATATGTTCGTCCAGCAGGTTGTTGTGACACATCTCCAGTTCTCTCAGATAAGAAGGGTTTGACGTCAGAGCTGAGGCCAGAAGTTTACAGCTGACCTCTGACAAACTGCAGTGACTTAATCTGAGAAAAGAACATAACTTTGGCATTCTGCGTGAATCCATTTAATAAATAAATGGTTAAATCAATGAATAAAAACAGTGTCTGACTTCAGAATCTCCAGTCGACAGGCTGTTTTCTCCAGGAAAACACACAGCTGCTTCACTCCTGAATCCAGTAGGTGCGTGTTTGAGTTTAGATCCAGTTCTCTCAGATGAGACGGGTTGGACCTCAAAGCTAAGGCCAGACTGGAACAGTTGATCCCTGAGAGACTGCACCTTTTCAGTCTGAGTAAAGAGAAGGGAGCATTTAAACACCAGGTATTAGTACATGAAAAAAGGTTGTGCATGCGACCATGACTCAGCTCCACCAACTAGAGGCAACACAAACAAGGAGCATTTATCGATAGACAAGATGGATCTAATAGAACAGCTGTGGTTTCAACGTCAGCAGAGGTTGAGTTTATGTTAAATAACCCATAGCAGCGACAACATTCACTTCACAGTCATCTGGCAACAAACATTGAAAACGTGTCCAACCTCAGAGTCTCCAGTCGACAGTCTGGACTCTTCAGGAAACCACACAGTTGCTCCACTGCTGAAGCCTGCAGCTTGTTCTCACTCAGGTCCAGTTCTGTCAGATGGGACGGGTTGGACCTCAGAGCTGAGGCCAGAGAACCACAACTGGTCTCTGACAAGCTGCAGGAACTCAGTCTATAAAAAGAATAAAACCTGGATCTTTAGAAGTGTTATAGTTGAAGTGTTGGCTTGACTTGTGTTTGTAGTTTAGCCTTTGCGTGTCAATAATCTAAACATTTAACAAATTAAGGGTCTGACCTCAGAGTCTCCAGTCGACAGTCCGGACTCTGCAGGAAGCCACACAGCTTCTTCATGTCTTGGTTCTGGATGCTGTTCTCACTCAGATCCAGTCTTCTCAGATGTGACGGGTTGGACTTCAGAGCCAGAGAAACAAGGCTGATGTTTGACAACACACAGCCTTTTAAGCTGTAGGAAAGGAGTTTAACATTAGTTTTTTTATCTGGACCCTCAGGACGGACCAGGACTCCTGCTAACATACAGTCACAGGTTGTGTAAGTCTACACTCGGTCAAACACTGCAACTCATTTCATTTCTACAACTCATGATTCATTATTAAGGCTCCACCAACTGCTGCAGACGACACAATAAACAGACTCTGAGTTGGTGACTGGTCCCAGCTACATATGTGACCTAAACAACCATTTATGATGCATCATCTGGTCAGAGCAGGTGGAGGAATAATTATAACCACAAACAGAAAACAAGCTGCTGCTTCTAGAAATAGTGAGGCTGCAGAGTTGATGATCTACAAACATATGATCAACATGAAGCTGAAGCATGAAGCCAACCTCAGAGTCTCCAGTCGACAGTCTGGACTCTCCAGGAAACCACACAGCTGCTCCACTGCTGAATCCTGCAGCTGGTTGCTACTCAGGTCCAGTTCTGTCAGATGGGACGAGTTGGGCCTCAGAGCCGAGACCAGAGGACAGCTGGTCTCTGACAAGCTGCATTCACTCAATCTGTGTTAATGAAATGTGATCCCTTCAGTCAGAAAGAAGCTTTAATGGACCTTACTGGAGTTTAAAAAAGAAACACCTGAAACTAAAAGATGGAGGTTAAAAACAGTAAAATAACAGTGAAACAGTGACATGTCTCTAGCTTATATATTTTTTACCTTAACCTTGTTATGTTGCGATTAATGAACTAAACCACTGAAGAAAAAAACAGACTTTAGCACAAACAATGATCAATAAATATTAGCTTCGCATCCTCCTAATCAGAACAAAACTTGATAACTGGATCTGACCTCAGAGTCCTCAGTCGACAGTCTGGACTCTTCAGGAAACCACACAACTGCTCCACTGCTGAATCCTGCAGCTCGTTGTCACTCAGGTCCAGTTCTGTCAGATGGAACGGGTTGGACCTCAGAGCTGAGCCCAGAGAACCACAGCTGGTCTCTGACAACCTGCATGACCTCAATCTAGATGAAACATGAAGATTTTACATTTCTCTTTCTTGATCTGTTTATCAGTGGGTCCATAATGTCTCATACTGTATATTAAAGGTTTACAGAACGTGTTCACCCACTGAGACCACAGGGCTCCACACTAACCTTAGACGTTCTAGTCGACAGTTTGGACTCTCCAGTCCAGCACAAAGTAGCTTCACTCCACAATCTGGCAGGTTGTAGTTTCTACTCAGGTCCAGCTCTGTCAGATGTGAAGGGTTGGACATCAGAGCTGAGGCCACAACTTTACAATGAGTCTCTGACAGTCCACAGCCAGAAAGTCTGTGACGTTAAAATAGACAAATAGAAGTCAGAAGATCATAAAAAATAGAAAACCTGAGCAACTAGTGTCAATAACCAGGTTCCTTCTAACAACAGAGTAAACTCACTGAGCCTTTCTGCAGTTCCTCACAGCTGGGATCAGTCTCAGTCGTCCCTCCCATGACGCGTTGTACTTCTTCAGGTCCAACTCCTCCAGAACCTCCTCTGACATCTGCAGCATGTAGGCCAGAGCTGAGCAGTGGATGGCAGAGAGTCTCTTCTCTGATATGTCCCCTGACTTCAGGAAGCCTTGGATCTGCTGATGAACTGAACGATCGTTCATCTCCATCAGACAGTGGAAGATGTTGATGCTTCTGTCTGGAGAGATTTGGTCATTGTTCATCTTCTTCAGGTTTCTGATGGTTCTCTCTATGGCAGTTTGCTGTATGTTCTTCGTGTGACCCAGCAAACCTCCTAAGATTCTCTGGTTGGACTCCAGACAGAGGCCATGAAGGAAGCGAACGAACAGGTCGAGATGAGCACTTTGACTGTTCAGGGATTTGGTCATTGTTTCCATTAGAAAGACATCAAGGGAGAACATGGTGCATTCTTTTTCCAGGAAGTTCTCCAGAACCTCTGACGTCCTGTTGGTGAAGCAGTGGAAGATGTAGACGGCAGCCAGAAACTCCTGAACGCTCAGATGGACAAAGCAGTAGATTGTTTTCTGGAGGATCACAATCTCTTTCCTGAAGATCTCTGTACAGATTCCTGAGTGAACCAAGGCCTCTGTGGCGTCTAGACCACACTGCTCCAGGTCTTCTTGGTAGAACATGATGTTTCCTTTCTGCAGATGTTCCCACGCCAGCCTCCCCAGCTTCAGGAGAACTTCCCTGTCAGCCTCCGTGAGCTCCTGTGGACTCGTCTCATGTCCCTCATGGTACTTGTTCCTCTTCCTCTTGGTCTGGACCAGCAGGAAGTGTGAGTACAGGTCTGTCAGGGTCTTGGGCAGCTTTCCTCTCTGCTCTGTAGTCAACATGTGCTCCAGAACCGTAGCAGTGATCCAGCAGAACACTGGGATCTGACACATGATGTGGAGGCTCCTGGACTTCTTGACATGTGAGATGATTCTGTTGGACAGATCCTCTGTGGATCTCCTCCTGAAGTACTCGTCCTTCTGGGCGTCGGTGAAGCCTCGTACTTCTGTGACCCGGTCCACACACGTAGGAGGGATCTGATGGGCCGCTGCGGGTCGGGAAGTGATCCAGACCAGAGCCGAGGGAAGCAGGTTCCCCTGGATGAGGTTGGTCAGCAGCACGTTGACCGATGACTTGTGTGTGACGTCAAACACCAGCTCGCTGTGGCTGAAGTCCAGTGAGAGTCTGCTTTCATCCAGGCCGTCAAAGATGAACAGAAGCTTCAGGACAGCGAGCTGCTCTGCTGGGACCTTCTGGAGCGTTGGATGGAAAACATGAAGCAGCGTGAGAAGACTGTGCTGCTCATCTCTGATCAGGTTCAGCTCCCTGAACGACAGCAGAACCAGAACACTGATGTCTGGGATTTCCCGGCCCTCGGCCCAGTCCAGAGTGAACTTCTGCACTGAGAAGGTTTTTCCAACGCCAGCGACGCCGTTGGTCAGAACCAGTCTGATGGGTCCGTGTGGGTCAGAGGAGGCTTTAAAGATGTCATGGACCTTGATGGGAGCCTCATGGAGGTTCTTCTTCTTGGAAGCCGTCTCCAGCTGCCTCACCTCATGTTGGGTGTTCACCTCTTCACTCTGTCCCTCTGTGATGTAGAGGTCAGTGTAGATGCTGGTGAGGAGGACTCCACTTCCTGTTTCACCTCCTTCAGTCACACGTTCACATCTGCTCCTCAGATTGAGCTTATGTTGATCTAAAGTCCCCTGCAAAACAACATCTGCTGGAAGAGATTCAGGGTCTAATGGACATTTTTAATTGGGTTTTAGCTAAAGGAACAAAAGGTTTAGCTCAGCAATAACAATCATCATAATCATCATCAGCCACTTGTTCATTCTTACCTTGGACGGTGCTGGTCTGACTGGTTGGGTCTAGTTCAGCTCTTTTTCTTAATTTTTCACCGCACTGGGGACAGGAGTGTTCTGATGGTCCAGACTGGTTCCAGTAGGAGCTGAAGCACTGTCTGCAGAACCAGTGTCCACAGCTGCTAGAGACCGGATCCTTCAGTTTTTGCTCACACACAACACAGCAGGAGGGCTGCTGCCTGCAAAGACAAAAGATGACATGAGAAATAAAAAGTGACCCTGTCTAAATTTGTCTGGTGTTTCTTTAGCATTTCCATATGACACTGTGAGGGGGGTCGGCATCCTCTAACTACTTCTGCTAACTCTAACCCATGTGGGCTGACCTGATGACGTCCTCTACTGAGCTGTAACTGGATGGGCTGAACATGGGTGAGACTGTTGTACGAGAAGTGAGTTTCTTATTTTGTGTCTGAGGGTCCAGGTTCATCACTGAATCTTGGGGGGTATTCTCTTGACTGGTCACTCTTCAGAGACACACAGCTGGGAGCTGGAGACGCTACTCTTCCCTCCTTCACACACTCACTCATCTTTTAGCCTTGTGTTTGTTTAAGAACCAGCAGCAACGACTGATGTCGCACTAAAGGAATCAGGACAAACAGGCCTGACAGAGTCAATGATCAAAAGTGAAAAACAAAGTTCACGTCTTTTACTGTAATAGAACTGTGATAGTTATTGACAGATTTTTTGTTACTCTTCAATCTGAACAGCATCGTTCATACATTTTCATGGAGTTTTTCACTAAGGATATTTTTCTTGTTTGTGCAGAATTCATCTACGACTGTAATAAACTAATACAGACTGAGATATGTTTACATTATGTTAATGTATGTTAACATACATTACAAAAAACACCAAAACACAACTTAACTCAACGTCTGAAAGGGTTAGGGTTAGAAGAGGAAAAGAGAATCATAAATGCTCACCTTTGCTCAGGTTTCTTGTTTTGTTCCATCGCTGTTTGAAATCTGAACAAACTGGCTTTGTACTTTCACTTTGTTCAGACATGCCTCCTCTTTGCTTTACAGGAAACAACAGCATGTGTGTTTGTCTGTTGTGAATAGATCCATCAGATCAGTGGAGTTCCTGTCTAAATCATCCCTTAACCTTCATTTGTAGAAATATGAGTCTGTTCTCAGTTCATCTGCTGGTTTATGGTTTAATTAGAAGTGTGAAAGGTGAAAATGCTGAAATAATTCAAATCCACAGCAACTGCATAGTGGAAGCAGAGCTCTGTATTTGTGCTGAGGAAGGACCTGTCAGTCAGCTCCTCAGCCTGTTGGAGGTGAATAACTGGATCAACTCAGTGAACCCAGACTGAGGATCAGCACACGCCAACATTCTACGAAAGTCTAAACCAGGGAAGGCTCCTATTTCCTCACATTACCAGGAGGTGTCAGGAAAACTGACATTTCCTTCATTCAATTATTAATTCACAAATAACTACCCTGGCTAAAAAAATAAAGGGAACACTAAAATAACACATCTTACCAGTAGATATGAAAAAAATCTTAATAAATACTTTATTGTTTTCATAGTTGAATGTGCTGACAACAAAATGAAAATCAATTTTTTTAATTCATGGAGTTCTTGATTCGGAGTCACACAAATAGAAGAGGAAAAACACATTACAGGCTGATCCAGCTTTGATGTAATGTCCTTAAAACAAGTCAAATGAAGCTCAGTAGTGTAGTGTGTTGGGCCTCCACGTGCCTTTTTGAGCTCCCTACAACGCCTGGGCAGGCTCCTGATGAGGTGGTGGATGGACTCCTGAGGGATCTCCTCCCAGACCTGGACTAAATGACCCGCCACCTTCTAGACAGTCTGTGATACAACGTGGTGTTGGTGGATAGAGTGAGACACGATGTCCCAGATGTGCTCCACTGGATTCAAGTCTGGGGAACAGGTGGGCCAGTCCATAGCATCAATGCCTTTGTCTTGCAGGAACTGCTGACACACTCCAGCCACACAAGGTCTAGCAGATTACCAGCCAGTGCATGACCTCAAACCGTTCTTGTCTTCTGACCCTGCTTTCGCCTGCGCCCTGTCAGTACCTCAGCCTGTGCTGGATTGACTCGTGTTTGACCGCTGCCTGCCTGACCACGCTTTTGCCTGCTACTTTGGAATAAATGCCATTGAGCCCTGTTACGTTAAGGTCCTGTCTCTCGTGTTGTGCATGTGGGTTCTACATCTCTTTTTCCTGCTCAGCGTGTGACAGTGTGAACCTACTGCCATCTGTGAAGAGTACAGACATCCAGCACAGTGTTGGGCTGTACTGCACCTGTTGACGTGGGGCCCTCATACCACCCGCATGGAGTCTGTTTCTGACCGTTTGAGCAGACACATGCACGTTTGTGACCTACTGGAGGTAATTTTGCAGGGCTTTGGCAGTGTTCCTCCTGTTCCTCCTTGCACAGAGGGGGGGGGGGGGGGGGGGGGGGGGGGGGGGTAGCGGTCCTGCTGCAGGGTTGTTGCCCTCCTACAGCCTCCTCCACGTCTCCCGATGTACTGGCCTGTCTCCTGGTAGCACCTCCATGCACAGCAAACCTTGTCACAGCTCACATTGATGCACCATCCGGGATCAGCTGCACTACAGTACCTGTGCCACTTGTGTGGGTTGTAGACTCCATTTGATGCTACCACTATAGTGAAAGCACCGCCAGCATTTAAAAGTGACCAAAACATCAGCCAGAAATAAAGAACTGAGAAGTGGTCTGTTGTCACCACCTGCAAAACCACTCCTTTATTGGGGGGTCTTGCTAGTTGCCTATAATTTCCACCTGTTTGCTATTTCACCTACACAACAGCATGTGAAAGTGATTGTCAGTCAGTACTGCTTCTTAAGTGGGCAGTTTGATTTCACAAAAATGTGATTGACCTGGAATTACATTGTGGTGTTTAAATGTTTCCTTTATTTTTTTGAGCAGTGTACATGAAGTAATTCAACCTATGATCAACTTTCATTATTCATCCATTCAATCCTAACTTTATTGTTTTGTTAAACAATAAACAAACGGAACTAAAGACTCAAAAAAAGAAATGTGAAACCGTAAAATAATAAAACCCAACATGCAAAATAGATTTTTTTTATATGAATAATGATAAAGATGTTTTAATTAAGACACTAAACACAGTATTATTGGTTGTGATAATCAGAACCAGAAAGAACTTCATAGATCTATGTCCACTGATGTAGATGTTAACAGCAATGGTTCTAGAGAAAAGAAAATGTTACAGTTAACGTACAGTCACTGTGTCATTAACTGTAATTACTTGTGGAGCTCAGAAGCGTCCCCTTCTTTATATGGTTAATGAAGATGTTTTGATTCAGACACTAAGCACAGTATTATTGGTGTTGATAATCAGAACCAGAGACAAGTTCACAGACTGTAACTGTAATTACTTTTGAAGCTCAGAAGCGTCCTCTGATAATCTGATC
Organism: Betta splendens; assembly: GCF_900634795.4. Classification (NCBI taxonomy): domain Eukaryota; kingdom Metazoa; phylum Chordata; class Actinopteri; order Anabantiformes; family Osphronemidae; genus Betta; species Betta splendens. The sequence goes on from NC_040893.2 coordinate 14,612,600, forward strand.
AGCGTTTTACTGTGATGCAGGTTCACGTGGTTTTATGTTCTGTGACCAGTGTCCTCAGTGTCAAACCTGTGCCTGGCTCAGCAGCTGCCTTCTACCTGCAGCTGTGGTTAACAGACACCCTCTTTACCACCTGAAGCTCAGCCTGAACACTCAGAAACCCTCAGAACTGGCAACTGTTGGGAAAGGAAAATACAGGAAAATTAATGAATAGAAGCAGAATTAACAGTCTGTTTGTCCCACATGTTGGTGAATGAGGTCAAGCAGGAACAACCTCAACTATGTGAATATTGACTAGAACCTGCCTGGACCTTCTTCTGTCCTAACCTGGTACAGGTAGAACACTCATTCAGAGCCATCCCTGAGATTTAAGTGCACACTTTAAAGTGCTCTGCAGCCTCTTTGTGGCTTTGATGGTAGAGTTGTACCAGTAAACACAGGACAGAGAAAAGCTAAAATAACAACCAAGAGAGAAAATGTCCAAAACCTATTAACATCACCACATGTCACAGTTTCTCCTCCCAAATAATCAGAGAAGGTTGGATCTGTGCTGTGATGCTCAGTGTGACCTTTACTGACCTCAGTCTCTCTAGTCCATAGTCAGGACTCTTCCATAGTTCATACAGTGGCTTCACATCTGAGTTTGACAGGTTGTTGTAATCCATGTCCAGTTCTCTCAGATAAGAAGGGTTTAACTTCAGGGCTGAGGCCAGAAGTTTACAGCTGACCTCTGACAAACTGCAGTGACTTAATCTGAGAAAAGAACATAACTTCAGGATTCTGCTTGAATCCATTTAATAAATAAATGGTTAAATCAATGAATAAAAACAGTGTCTGACTTCAGGATCTCCAGTTGACAGGCTGGATTCTCCAGGAAAACACAGAGCTGCTTCACTCCTGAATCCAGTAGGTGTGTGTTCGAGCTCAGGTCCAGTTCTCTCAGATGAGACGGGTTGGACCTCAGAGCTAAGGCCAGACTGGAACAGTTGATCTCTGTTAAACTGCACCTATTCAGTCTGAACAAAGAGAAGTGAGCATTTTAAACACCAGGTACCAGGTAAGTGTTTGTTCATGTGACCAATGACTCAGCTCCACCAACCAGAGGCAACACAAACAAGAAGCATGTGCTGAACACCATTTCAATAGACAAGGGGAACTAATAGAACAGCTGTGCTTTCAATGTTAGAAGAGTGTATGTTAAATAACCCATAGCAGCAACAACATTCACTTTACAGTTATCCGGAAACGAACATTGAAAACGTGTCCAACCTCAGAGTCTCCAGTCGACAGTCTGGACTCTTCAGGAAACCACACAGTTGCTCCACTGCTGAAGCCTGCAGCTTGTTCTCACTCAGGTCCAGTTCTGTCAGATGGGACGGGTTGGACCTCAGAGCTGAGGCCAGAGAACCACAGCTGATCTCTGACAACCTGCAGGAACTCAGTCTATATAAAGAATAAAACCTGAATATTTAGTGTTGTAGTTGAAGTGTTGGCTTTAGTACATGACTGGAAGACCTGTGTCTGTAGCTTAACCTCACCTTCACATGTCAATAGTCTGAACATGAAATAAACTAACGGTCTGACCTCAGAGTCTCCAGTCGACAGTCCGGACTCTGCAGGAAACCACACAGCTTCTTCATGTCTTGGTTCTGGATGCTGTTCTCGCTCAGATCCAGTCTTCTCAGATGTGACGGGTTGGACTTCAGAGCCAGAGAAACAAGGCTGATGTTTGACAACACACATCCTTTTAAGCTGTAGGAAAGGAGTTTAACATTAGTTTTATTATCTGGCCCCTTAGACAGGATCAGGACTCCTGCTAACACAGGTTCTGTAAGTCTACACTCACTCAAACACTACAACTCATTTCATTTCTACAACTCATGTTTCATTATTAAGGCTCCACCTGCTGCTGCAGACGACACAATAAACAGACACTGAATTAGTTACTGGTCCCAGCTACACATGTGACCTACTGTACTGTAAACAACCATTTGCTGATGAATCATCTGGTCAGAGCAAGTGGAGGAATAAATATAACCATCAATAGGAAACATCCTGCTGATTCTAGAAATAGTGGGGCTGCAGAGTTGATGAACTACTACTGATGATCAACAGGAATCTGAAGCATGAAGCCAACCTCAGAGTCACCAGTCGACAGTCTGGACTCTCCAGGAAACCACACAACTGCTCCACTGTTGAATCCTGCAGCTGGTTGCTACTCAGGTCCAGTTCTGTGAGATGGGACAGGTTGGACCTCAGAGCCGAGACCAGTGAACAACAGCTGGTCTCTGACAAGCTGCATTCACTCAATCTGTGTTAATGACATGTGATCCCTTTAGTCAGAAAGAAGCTTTAATTGACATTACTGGAGTTTAAAAAAGAAACACCTGAAACCAAAAGATGGAGATTAAAAACAGTAAAATAACAGTGAAACAGTGACAGTCTCTAGCTTATATATTTTTTAACCTAACCTTGTTACGTTGCGATTAATGAACTAAACCACTGAGGAGAAACCAGACTATAGCACAAACAATGATCAAAAAATATCAGCTTCACATCCTCCTAATCAGAACAAAACTTAATAACTGGACCTCACCTCAGAGTCTCCAGTCGACAGTCTGGACTCTCCAGGAAACCACACAACTGCTCCACTGCTGAATCCTCCAGTTGGTTGTCACTCAGGTCCAGTTCTGTCAGATGGGACGGGTTGGACCTCAGAGCTGAGCCCAGAGAACCACAGCTGGTCTCTGACAACCTGCAGGACTTCAATCTAGATAAAACATAAAGATGTTACATTTCTTTTTGCTGCTCTGTTTATTGGTGGGTCCATAATGTCTTATACTGTATATTACAGGTTTACAGAATGTGTTCACCCACTGAGGCCACAGGGCTCCACACTAACCTTAGACGTTCTAGTCGACAGTGTGGACTCTCCAGTCCAGCACAAAGTAGCTTCACTCCACAATCTGCCAGGTTGTAGTTTCTACTCAGGTCCAGCTCTGTCAGATGTGAAGGGTTGGACATCAGAGCTGAGGCCACAACTTTACAATGAGTCTCTGACAGTCCACAGCCAGAAAGTCTGTGACGTTAAAAATAGACAAATAGAAGTCAGAAGATCATAAAAAATAGAAAACCTGAGCAACTAGTGTCAATAACCAGGTTCCTTCTAACAACAGAGTAAACTCACTGAGCCTTTCTGCAGTTCCTCACAGCTGGAATCAGTCTCAGTCGTCCCTCCCATGATGTGTTGTACTTCTTCAGGTCCAACTCCTCCACAACCTCCTCTGACATCTGCAGCATGTAGGCCAGAGCTGAGCAGTGGATGGCAGAGAGTCTCTTCTCTGATATGTCCCCTGACTTCAGGAAGTCTTCGATCTGCTGATGGACTGAGCGATCGTTCATCTCCATCAGACAGTGGAAGATGTTGATGCTTCTGTCTGGAGAGATTTGGTCATTGTTCATCTTCTTCAGGTTCCTGATGGTTCTCTCTATGACGGTTTGCTGAACGTTCTTCGTGTGACCCAGCAAACCTCCTAACATTCTCTGGTTGGACTCCAGACAGAGGCCATGAAGGAAGCGAACGAACAGGTCGAGATGAGCACTTTGACTGTTCAGGGATTTGGTCATGGGGGCGGCACGGTGGTGCGGTGGGTAGCACTGTCGCCTCACAGCAAGAAGGTTCTGGGTTCGATTCCCGGAGGCGGCCCTGGTGCCTTTCTGTGTGGAGTTTGCACGTTCTCCCCGTGTTTGCGTGGGTTCTCTCCGGGTTCTCCGGCTTCCTCCCACAGTCCAAAGACGTGCATTAGGTTGATTGGCTTCTCTCCATTGCCCGTAGGTGTGAGTGTGTGAATGAATGGTTGTCTGTCTATGTGTTGCCCTGCGATGGACTGGCGACCTGTCCAGGGTGTACCCTGCCTCTCGCCCGTAGCCAGCTGGGATAGGCTCCAGCACCCCCGTGACCCCGCACTAGGGAGTAAGCGGTTCAGAAAATGGATGGATGGATGGATTTGGTCATTGTTTCCATTAGAAAGAAATCAAGGGAGAACATGGTGCATTCTTTTTCCAGGAAGTTGTCCAGAACCTCTGACTTCTTGTTGGTGAAGCAGTGGAAGATGTAGACGGCAGCCAGAAACTCCTGAACGCTCAGATGGACAAAGCAGTAGACGGTTTTCTGAATGACCACACTCTCTACTTTGAAGATCTCTGTACAGATTCCTGAGTGAACCAAGGCCTCTGTTGCATCTAGACCACACTGCTCCAGGTCTTCTTGGTAGAACATGATGTTTCCTTTCTGCAGATGTTCCCACGCCAGCCTCCCCAGCTTCAGGAGAACTTCCCCGTCAGCCTCCGTCAGCTCCTGTGGACTCGTCTCATGTCCCTCATGGTACTTGTTCTTCTTCCTCTTGGTCTGGACCAGCAGGAAGTGTGAGTACAGGTCTGTCAGGGTCTTGGGCAGCTCTCCTCTCTGCTCTGTAGTCAACATGTGCTCCAGAACCGTAGCAGTGATCCAGCAGAACACTGGGATCTGACACATGATGTGGAGGCTTCTGGACGTCTTGACGTGTGAGATGATTCTGTTGGACAGATCCTCTGTGGATCTCCTCCTGAAGTACTCATTTTTCTGGGCGTCGGTGAAGCCTCGTACTTCTGTGACCCTGTCCACACACGTAGGAGGGATCCGATGGGCCGCTGCGGGTCGGGAAGTGATCCAGACCAGAGCCGAGGGAAGCAGGTTCCCCTGGATGAGGTTGGTCAGCAGCACGTTGACCGATGACTTGTGTGTAACGTCAAACACCAGCTCGCTGTGGCTGAAGTCCAGTGAGAGTCTGCTTTCATCCAGGCCGTCAAAGATGAACAGAAGCTTCAGGACAGCGAGCTGCTCTGCTGGGACCTTCTGGAGCGTTGGATGGAAAACATGGAGCAGCGTGAGAAGACTGTGCTGCTGATCTCTGATCAGGTTCAGCTCCCTGAACGACAGCAGAACCAGAACACTGACGTCTGGGTTTTCCCGGCCCTCGGCCCAGTCCAGAGTGAACTTCTGCACCGAGAAGGTTTTTCCAACGCCAGCGACGCCGTTGGTCAGAACCAGTCTGATGGGTCCGTGTGGGTCAGAGGAGGCTTTAAAGATGTCGTGGACCTTGATGGGAGCTTCATGGAGGGTCTTCTTCTTGGAAGCTGTCTCCAAATGCCTCACCTCATGTTGGGTGTTCACCTCTTCACTCTGTCCCTCTGTGATGTAGAGGTCAGTGTAGATGCTGGTGAGGAGGACTCCACTTCCTGTTTCACCTCCTTCAGTCACACGTTCACATCTGTTCTTCAGACTGAGCTTATGTTCATCTAAAGCCTCCTGCAGAGCAACATCTGCTGAAAGAAGAATGATTCAGGGTCTAATGAACATTTTCACCATGGTTTGCGCTAAAGAAACAAATGGTTTAGCTCAGCAAAAACAATCATCATCATCATCTGCCACTTGTTCATTCTTACTTTGGATGGTGCTGGTCTGACTGGTTGGGTCCAGTCGATCTCTTTTTAATATTTCACCGCACTGGGGACAGGAGTGTTCTGATGGTCCAGACTGGTTCCAGTATGAGCTGAAGCACTGTCTGCAGAACCAGTGTCCACAGCTGCTAGAGACTGGATCCTTCAGTCTGTGTTCACACACAACACAGCAGGAGGGCTGCTGCCTGCAAAGACAAAAGATGAAATGAGAAATAAAAAGTGACCATGTCTAAACTTGTCTGGTGTTTCTTTAGCATTTCCATATGACACTGGGAAGAGGGTGGGCAGCCTCAAACTACTCTGCTAACTCTAACCCATGTGGGCTGACCTGATGACGTCCTCTACTGAGCTGTAACTGGATGGGCTGAACGTGGGTGAGACTGCTGTATGAGAAGCAGGTTTCTTACTTTGTGTCTGAGGGTCCAGGTTCATCACTAAAGAATGGGGGGTTTTCTCTAGACTGGTCACTCTTCAGGGACACACAACTGGGAGCTGGAGACGCTGCTCTTCTCTTCTTCACACACTCACTCATCTTCTAGTCTTGTGTTTGTCTAAGAACCAGCAGCAGCGACTGATTTCACACTAAAGGAATCAGGACAAACAGGTCTGACATCGAAAACGAAAAACAGACATTGTTCAGTAAATTATAAATACAAATTTCACAACTTTTACTGTGATAGAACTGTGATCATTATTGACAGATTTATTGTTACTTTTCAATCTGAGCAGCATTGTTTACACATTTTCATGCCGTGTTTCACTGAGGATATTTTTCTTGTTTGAGCAGGATTCATCTACGACTATAATAAATTAATACAGACTGAGACGTGAGAGATGTTAACACATTACAAAAAACACAAAAACACAACTTAACTCAACGTCTGAAAGGGTTAGGGTTAGAAGAGGAAAGGAAACGCTCACCTTTGCTCAGGTTTCTTGTTTTGTTCCATCAGCAGTTGAAATCTGAACAAACTGGTTCCGTACTCTTACTTTCTCTTTGCTTTACAGGAGCAGCTTTACATCAGCATGTGTGTCTGTCTGTTGTGACTAGATCCATCAGATCAGTGGAGTTCCTGTCTAAATTCTCACTTAGCCTCCACCTATAGAAATATGAGCCTGTTCTCAGTTCATCTGTTGTATTATTGTTTAGAAAGAATTAGAAATGTGAAAGGTTAATACAACTTTATTAACAGACTTAAAAGTCCATATAGACAATACAACAACACAGAAGTCAAAATTTAAAAAATATACATACACACATATAAACATATACATATATATGCGCATACTTTTATATATACGATCATATAGATATATAAAATCATAATCAAGCTATACCAGTGTTTCAGAAAGGGCAAATAATATCTTACCGCATTGAAGTATGGTTCTGAGAGCAGCTTCATATTGTGCTTTTTGGAATTGTCAACCTGATTACCAAATGTAATCATTAGCTTCCTTAGCAGGGCTTGAAATGAGCTTACATCTGCATTACAAAACAGTTCACTAGCACTGAAATACCTGGGCTTACCCAACAACATCCTAAAGCAGTCATTATACGCTACCTGTATTTTATGCATGGATGACTTTTGTACTGAATCCACATCTGTGCTTTACAGAGGGGTACAATATGTTTTAAAGAGATTGATTTTCACAGGGTCTGAACACAGATGAAATTTTCAAACCAACATGTTACCTTTAGCGTATAACACATGACACTGCCTTGCAATATCGTCATCTGCCAGCAGATCAGGTGCCCCAGATATTTAATCTTGCTACATACCTGCAATGATTTCCCAGACAAACAGAACTCAGGAAAACATGAATCTTTGTCTTCCTCCGTCCTAAATCTCATCACCATGCTCCTCTTAGCATTATATACAACATCATATTTAGAACCATACTCTGAGCAAATATTCAATACAGTAGTTGCTTAAAACCTGCACTGCTAGGAGACAGAATAACCAAGTCATCAGCATACATGAAATGATTGATCAGAGTGTCCCAACTATAGAGCCCATTTTGATTGTCAGTGGTTCCAATATACACATTTATTCAGTCTAGTAATATTATTTCCAGGGCTTTAGGAATGACACTTGCTAAAGTAATAGACCTATAGTTATCAGACAAACCCACTTTCCCAGTTTTATCCTTAATAACAGGCACCAGGGTAATGGCGAGCAAGGTATCTGGGAGCATCCCGTGAGTCATGCAGATTGACAGATGGCTAGTAATGCTGCCACCTTGGGACTTGCAAACTTCAAGTGCTCTGCTCTAATGAGATCAGGTCCTCTAGCTTCCTGGGGAGGCTGAGAAGTGTGATCACAATTTAGCTGAAAAGCGCTCACACTCTGGATTTCATCTTGTCAGTAGCCACGAACTAAACACTAAGACACTTTGCTTGCAAATCCTGACTTTAAAATGCATCCATCCATCCATTTTCCAAGCCGCTTATTCCCTAATGCGGGGTCACGGGGTGCTGGAGCCTAACCCAGCTGGCTATGGGCGAGAGGCAGGGTACACAGAGACAGACAACCATTTACACACACACTCACACCTACGGGCAATGGTGAGAGTCCAATCAACCTAATGCACATTTTTGGACTGTGGGAGGAAGCCGGAGAACCCGGAGAGAACCCACGCAAGCACGGGGAGAACGTGCAAACTCCACACAGAAAGGCACCAGGGCCGCCTCCGGGAATCGAACCCAGAACCTTCTTGCTGTGAGGTGACGGTGTTACCCATAATAAAGTACACAAATACATATATGAGAACTAATTAGTAGTAGTAGTACTAGTAGTAGTAGTAGTAGTAGTAGTACATAGTACACACTCAGTAAATGCCAACTAATTCAGTGCTGTTTAGTTTATTAGATTAGTTTATTAGAGGTTAATAGAGTCAACATGACAGAAATTAGAGGTCTTGTTATTTTGGTAACGACATTTTCTCCCCATGTCAAACATAATCATTGTGTGTTAAAAAAAACTATTCGATTTCATTGAATAATGTTGAATTTCCCTAAACATCCATTGAGAATTTAGTCCTCATTTAACTACTACAGTAATTCAGCAGCAGCAGAACACAGTTCAGCCATACTTGACCAACGGGTGGTCGGTCCAGGGAGGCAGGTTGGACAGCTTCTGCTCAGTGGAGGCTTCGATGGGCCAGCCCCAGGCCTTGAAGAATCCACACAGGTTCAGCTGCACAGTCTGAGAGAAGGTCTCAGCGTACAGGTTCATCTTTCCATTGTTGTCACCGGGAACGTTGGACATGGTATGGTAGGCAGCAAACACCTTCTTAAAGGCATCCCAGCCAAACCTCTCCTGGAGCTACAGCAAAGCACACACTTCTGTTATCTGGAGGACGTTCAATGGGTTGTTATATGTGAAGGATGTGATACTCTCTTACCTGCAGGTAAGTCTCCAGAGCCACCCACACATCCCACTTGTTCAGATCCCTTCCCCTCCTTACATACTTCTCTATGCGTGTGGTTCGTTCTGCTACAGTCAAGTGTGAGTGAGCCTGATATAACAGGGACAAAATAAGATGATTGTAAAACCACATAATCCCAATGAAAACCTGACAAAAAAGAACACCAAACTCAAAACTAGTTGTTTCAAACTAAAAGTGATCTACTGCACCTGAGCCCTGTTGATTCCCAGCACCTCCTTGTGCATATACATCGACCAAAGTGAAAACATTTACTGTATTTCTATCAATCTTTCATCTTCTTGTGTTACAATGTGGACATGTGGCTCAACGTGGCTTATAGACAGATGTGGTCTATATATGAAAAGAAACTTTTTTTCTTTAATTAAAATCTAACGAGTGCGGCTTGAATTCAGGTGCACTCTATAGTCTGGAAATTACGGTAAAACACAACTCTAGTGTCAAACTAAAAGTGATCTTCTGCACCTGAGCCCTGTTGATTCCCAGCACCTCCTCGTGCACATACACCGACCACAGGTTACATGTGCACTCTGTGGTGTGTGGTGGGAACTCCCAGCAGCCTCTCTGCTGATTGTGTCCTAGCTCATGAATTGGACCCCACATGTCTTGAACACGGAGCAAGTCCTTCGCAACGCTCCTAAACGCCATGATGGGATAACCTGAATGCATCCAACCTAAGCAAAGTCAAAGCACAACGGATTTGCAGCATCTCTTCAGTTATGCAGGTTCAGAAAGGGTCATACAGTATACACAATGCCTGAAACTATTAACAAATAAAAAAAAATCTCACTGTGTAGATTTCGTACTGGCAGCTCTGTTGTTTGATTTTGAAATATGTGACATTCTGACAGCAGTGGCTACTATTGAGCACACGTGCTGGTTCCGTAAACCGTGAAGACAAATTTACATGTAGATAAAAATAAGTTTATATATTCAGTATGTCATATTATCTTTTGTGTAACTCAACAGAGGAACAATTAATAAACACACATTTACACAATCAAACATATTCACCATGTGAAATCTGCACATCTGTTACAAAGCGTTCTTTGCGAGGGAACTTGTGTGGTATAGCAGCCAGGTCAGCGATGGCCCTCATGACTTTATTCCAGTGAGCTGCGACCTCATCAGGACGATCCAGATCCCGGACAGCCTCTGATGGTACAGTGAGGATGATGTTCTCAAACTCCAGCTCTGCCCACGGTGAGGGAGCCGTACGCAGCAGCAACCAGTCAGCTGCTGTTGTCTCACCTGAACAACACAAAGAATATGTGATGTCTTTAGTTTGTTTCATATAGTAGTGTAGTGTACACTGTACATGTTCACTCAACTTACTTAAAGCAATACTTCACAGCTGAAAAACAAGTTGTGTTATAAATCTTTTACTTTTTATCAGCAAAATTGTGCATACAACATTTAACATTGATGGTCTATTTCCAGAGAAAACAGGCAAAACTAAAGTAACTTGTTGTTACTTTAGTTTTCCATGTTTTCTCCACTACTTTAATTTCTCCCTACTTTAGTTTTTGGTCATATCCTACAACACCTGCATGCGTTGCGTCTGACTAATCACCTGAGCTGCAGACATTGACCCAACATGTCATTTAGCTCCGCCCCCTCACAGCCCGACTGTTGCTGGGGCAGGTACAGAAAAAAACAGGAAGCACTAGTTGTAGTCTGTGAGCACATGGCAGTCAAGGAATGAATGATAATTTATCTGCCTAGAAAATATGGAAGAAACTGAGTGTCATTCTTACATACTACCCTAAAGTACGTTGCTTTTGTCAACCCCCATTAAAAATTGGTGAAGTGTTCCTTTAAAGTCAATTGCAATACACAAACATACAGTAAACCACGTGGACCAATGCCAATCACCACACACTTACCAAATTTATAATAAGGTGCAAGTACAGCAGTCTGCACAATGACCTCCACGCTCTCTACTTTAGTGTTGGGTGGGGCCACCAGGTAGAGGAGCCCCCCCCAGAGGTTGCACACCTGCATCACATCTGTGCTCACAGAAAACTCTTCACACACACATGGAGCTCTGCACAACTCCTCAGCATCCAGAAAGTCAGTTTGACAGCCAATCTGGATCTGAAGTAGACATGAAACGTGTTTTACTGCTTCAGGAGGAATGAAAGGTTTTACTTAACAGTGTGTGACTATCTTATCCAGCATCCAAAACTGAAACTCTGTTTTGTCTTCCACTTTTTTTTTAGATGTGCTACTGCCAATTCCAAAGTTAAATTATTATTATTTTAATATAGTAGAGTTAGAAGTTAGAACAATTGATATGCTTTATCTGCGATATGCAAGCCTCTCCATTATATATATTTGAATTTTAATTTACCGTCCATCCTTTGTTGGTGATCTCTGCAGGACAAATCATATATGTCTTCATACCAGAAAACAGGTAGAGCCCTGTACTGATCCATTCCTCGTTTCCTATGGATACACACAATATTTACAATATTGAAAAGTAAAAGTACACAGATTACTTGCTATAATGTATATATTAATAAAATGTGTTCCCCATGTTTTCACCACAAACCTGCTGTATTAACATTAATCTTGATCCTTTTGTTATTGACAACTGGCATTTCCACGTTTTCCTTGATCAGGTACGGCAGGACGGCATCAGGATGTGGACAAGCCCTAAACACCTCAGTCACTACACTGAGGAGAAAGTGATCTCTGGGATTCTTTGCAGGGGTTTTCTCATTTACCTTGAACAAGGAACAATTGCACATGTTAACTATGGGGTGCCGAATGTAAAAGGAGCACCTATAACTAGTTTTCTCACATTTAACTAAATGACACAACATGTTTTCTCACATTTAGTTAAATGTGCAACAGTCTAAATCCATCCATCCATTTTCTTAACTGCTTACTCCCTAGTGCGGGGTCACGGGGGTGCTGGAGCCTATCCCCAGCTTGCTACGGGCGAGAGGCAGGGTACACCCTGGACAGGTCGCCAGTCCATCGCAGGGTAACACAGACAGACAACCATTCACACACACCTACGGGCAATGGAGAGAAGCCAATCAACCTAATGTGGGAGGAAGCCGGAGAACCCGGAGAGAACCCACGCAAACACGGGGAGAACGTGCAAACGTGAACCCAGAACCTTCTTGCTGTGAGGCGACAGTGCTACCCACCGCACCACCGTGCCGCCCCCGCAACAGTCTAAATGTAAATGTTAAATGTAAATGTTAAATGTAAATGTTAAATGTTAAATGTAAATGTTAAATGGTAAATATAAATGTTAAATGTTCGCCGAGTGTAAACTGAATATTCATGAATGTGCAAGTAGACTCCACCCCTACCCTCAAACAGCGCTGGTCTCAGATCAGACACGTGAACTCAATCACCTCAAACAGTGCGCGCAAACCCCGCCCACATCCGATCTGGAACCTTTTGTTTTTAGCCTGGACACCTGCCGTTACAGCCCGTTCAATCTCCTCCACCGGGAGTCGGAGCTGCCGGCCATGATGGCTGCGACTTCAGGCTTCTCTCCACTATTTTCGTGCACAGATCCAGAGTCAGATGTGGGCGGAGCTATGCGTACTGTTTGACGTGTTTGAGTCCGCGTCACTGATCTAGGATAATAGGGGGTGGAGTCTACTTAAATATTCGGTTCGATCATTTAACATTTACATTTAACATTTAACATTTAACATTTACATTTAACATTTAACATTTAACATTTAACATTTAACATTTAACATTTAACATTTACATTTAGATTTAACATTTAGATTTAACATTTAACATTTAGATTTAAATTTAACATTTACATTTAACATTTAATATTTACATTTACATTTACATTTACATTTACATTAACATTTATATTTAACATTTAAATTTAGACTTTTGCACATTTAACTAAATGTGAGAAAACATGTTGTGTCATTTAATTAAATTTGAGAAAACTAGTTATAGGTGCTCCTTTTACATTCGGCACCCCATAGTTAACCCGTTATTATGTGTAATAAAATAAAATAGTAGAAATCATAATAAAATTTAATCACTTAATGGGAAATACACAGCACATCTGTTCAACACACAGCAAAGAAATGAGATTTGTGTCTTACAACATCAACATGAATTACTACTACCAACTCCCATGCAAACATGACAATGTAGTGTAAAGTTTATTTAAACGTACTGTTTCTATGATCAAACTATTTGTATTGCAGACATGTGGAAACATTGCTCATTCAACTTAAAACCCAAATCATGCCAATGTAGGATTGTCTTCTACTGTATATGACATGAACTAAGTTACAAATGACTTTACAGTACCTGCTGCTCACCTGTGATATGCCTGACTTTTTCAGGATGTCAGTGAGCGTCGACACCACCAGTGCATAGGAGTAGCAGTCACAAGCCTTTATCTGCAGATAGCTGGCACAGTCAGAACCCAGTTTCTTAAGGCTTTGCTCCTCATACTTTGTCAGTGCTTCCCCTTTGATGACATGAGCAGCAACACGGCGTAGAAGATAGCAGAAGTGGGATTTAGACTGAGTGAGATCAGGAACCTTGTAGGAACCTTCCTCAATCGTCTTCTCCAACAGGCTTAAGCCCATCTTGTTCAGGATTTTATTCCCTGAAAGTACAGAAACATGACAGACATTTATTATAGGACCCTCAGCATGATGTGCTGTATCATTAATAATATGGAGTTCAGCCATCACACTATCTTACCTGAGAAGTCAGTCATTGGGTTTGGGTGTGTATATGCCCACCACCACGCATGTCCACCAATGAGCAGGCCTCCTCCCTCTGCTACAAAGTCCTGGATTTCCTTTTCATTTTCCTCAGTGTACGCTGTGCACACAAACACACTCAGATCTTTCCTGAACGTTGTCTTTGTACAGTTAAACCCTGACTTCCTGTAGAGGGTGAAGGCTTGATCAAGATCTGGAGAAACGCCAATGACGCCTTTACGGTTTTCATCCAACCAGTTGATGGCGTTGTTCCAAAAAGGAGCCATGGTCTGTAACAAAGATCAATTATCCCCCAAAACATTTTGATGGTCACTCAGCAGTAAATGTCACAGATGAGGCATTAATTCATATATTCTGCACCTCACCTCTATTTTCAGTTGTCCTTCATGTGAAACTACAACAACTCTTCCTTTTCCATAGTAGGCCCCTGCCAGAAATGTCCGTCCATCCTCTGTGGTACCCACAGGGAAGGAGAGAGGCCCATGGACCAAAACCTCAGAAGCCACAAACCCCTTTGCAATGTTCAACTCTGAAATTCCCTTGAGTAGGAACTCCAAGTCACCTCTGAAGTCCTTACCAACTCTGAGTATGAAAGGGGGAAGTAACAGGATAAAGCTGGTTGAGAAAACATGTTTGGGTGAAGTCCACATTTATTCCAGACAAGTGATGACTTGTATAACATTTGGTATATCATGAGCATAAAGAATTGTGTGGAACGACAGGACATGTCAGTGAAGTCAAAGCTTCTGTTACATTTAGATATTCAATCAACATACCTCAAAGCCTTCCAGGAGGATGGGATCTGTGGGTACACAGGCAGGATTTCTGTCTGGCCATAAATGTCAGAGAAGTAAATTCCTGCCACACTTGAGACTTTATTTCCTGGAAAATCAATTATAACATTTTCCTTTGGGTGATTTGCAGCCCAGTTCCAAGCTTGACCTGCAATCAACACTCCTCCTCCAGCTTTCAGAAATGCCACCAGGTCCTTTGGGTCTTTACCCACGCTGTAGGCGTCTGTCACATACACACCAACCCCAAGGTTGTTACTAAAATCTCCCACAACTTTTACTTGGAATTTGGATTTATTGAGCCTATCAGCCACTGCCTTGAGATTTTGTTGGACCCCCACTTGGTTGTTGGAGCCATCCCCTGTCAACCATGTCAGAGCGTTTTCTACCAGAGTGGGAAAGAGGTACAGGTAGGTCTCATGACTCAGCACCACAATCCTTCCACTGCCATACAGAGAAACAGCCATCAGAACCTGGCCTTGGCTGTTCATTGCCAAAGGAAAGGCTTGATCTCCAGTCAGCAATAGGTCACATGGGACAGAGGGATCCTCAAAGTTCAGCTCTTTCAGTCCCTTCGTCAGGGACATATAGGCTTCATGGTGGGGCTCAGTGGATTGGAATGGCATGGTTGGAGAGTTAAAGTGTATAGGTGGACTATTTATTCGTACAAGTGTTCCGGAACTTGCAGAATGAAAAGTGTTTGATCTGAGAGACAAACAGAACATTCCTTATTATTAGTTAAGGTAGAAAGTGACGTAACGGGTTGAACAGCACTTTCCAGTGTAACCGATCGGCTTCTGTGTTGCATTGGGGGTGGCATAGTGCGTCCACGCCTGGAAAATCCTTTAGTTCTCATGTAAAATGTCATAATGCATCTTCAACACAAAATTCACTGAAATCTTTTCTTCATATACTTCATATACCTGAAATATGGTTTATATAAACCAATGTAAAAGAGAGTAAATACCTGCCCTCTCAAGTTTCTGTACTCTACATGTCAATACAAGCAGATGAGGTAGAAGATTAATGAAACCTTTAAGCTAGCAATCAGTCATCTATTGCAACTAAGTGGAATCTCATGTTAATAAAGGTCAAATGTGACCTCACATTGAGGTTCTGAACTATATGTTCGGTATGGGAAGTATGTTAGCAATAGAAATAGGTTTTGCTCATTGAGCAGTAGTTGAAAAAGTTCCTCTTACCTTTTCTGTTTTGTGGTGAAATGTTGAGTGACCACATTAAATAGTGACTGATCAATGAGTGGTTAGATGTCGTTTCTAAGACTGTAATTAAGTCAGCGTGAAGCCCATAGAGGGGGAAAGACTGATGTCACATCTGATAACAAATAATCTGAATACGTATGTAGCTGTCAGATAAATATAGAAGAGTCATTGTATCACAAGAGGAAATGAAAGGTGTACTTTGGTACGCACGATTAGGTAATGTTAGGTAAATGATTACAGTGATTACAAGGAACTACTGTACAGCATTTGGATTCAAATACAGTATACAGTAGATAAAGTCTAGTGCTTTGTAAATGATTCATTTTACCACTGGACCTTATCATGCTCACATCCAAATTTAACAATATGCATGAAGAAAAAACAGTTACCTTTATTAAATTGCAACACACTAACCAGTAATAAAATAGTAGTTGATTTATAGGTAATCAGTATTATCAGTACTGACTGTCAGATTACTGTCCAGGCTTGCCGTGAGTGTGATATCAGGTGTAATCTCACACAGCCTTAAGTTGTAGGAAGAATAGGTCAGCCCTATGTTCTCTTTTATACTGTACCTCAAACAATGCCAACAATCAACACCTGTTGATGTGTCCTGGTAACATATGATAATGAGCTGCTGTGGCTGTACAGTATAGACAGGACTAGCAAGCTAAGTGCTTTATGTCTAAATTAAGCCCAAAGCATTTATTTCTTTGTGTAACACTACTACAACACCACAACTAATAAAAATGCACAAATAACAAACAGTAAAATAATAGAACTCAGTGAAGCATCTTAATTTTTGCTTATTTTCATTGTATTATATTACAAGTTTATTTAACTGCTGAGCAAGAGCTGCTGTAAGATGGTTGCAGATTATTGTCTACCGACAAGGTCCAGTTGTAGTGTGATAGACCAGATGCAGGTTCACTTAGCTGTCTGACACCTTTGGAGTATCTCCTCTGCCCTGCTTTCCAAGGAAGGTTGTTCACAGCAGTGTGTTTAACTGGAAAAACAGCTGCAGCATCCTGCTATAGGGAATGGTTCCTCTGTTCTGAAGAGGCAGTTCTCTATTGTATTGCGACTATCTCTCCAACCCACATAAGAATTACGCAACGTGTAGCGTAGTGTACGTGGTGTATTTATAATCCGTAATGAATTTCGAATCCGTATGATCTTTAGAATATGTCCTTAACATGAAATGGTAACACCCTTAATAAGACTTTGTTTTAGTACTTTCTATAATAGAGTAACAGAAGACTGGCAGGGTGAGTGTGATTCTTATTTTACTACTCATTGGTTTTCACCTTTGTATTTAAATAAATTTAGTCTCCCTAAAGGTTAGCTCCAGGTTAACCACGCCAAGGGCTTTCATGGGTTGCAGCTTGAAATCTTACAGTACATTAGTTTACAAATACACACATGCAGTAATCATGCGCATAATTTCATTCTTTTCTGCTGCATCCATTATGAAGTTTCATAATTTTAAAGCACTTAAGATTATTCTGATTAAATTATGGTCTTTCACTATAATAATGTACTTTTATGAATCTGCCTAAAATGTTTTTCATTGTCCGTCTGCTCGTCTTATGCCTTGCAGTTGTTGTAAAACAGCTCCCCTGTCGGTTGTTTAGAGAACTGTTGCAGGAACTCCTTCAGCTGATCCAAACTCAGCTTCTCCACCAAATTGGCCTCTGTGTTCCTCGCCGTGGCAGCGCCGCTCTCAACGGGCTGCTCGTTGTTGTCCACACAGCAGTAGGCATTCCACACATAGTCGGGGATGTTCACGCGATTCACATTGTTCTTGACGATCCAGTTGTTTGCAGAGGGAACAGCGCCAACCAGGACGTAGGCCGTGGAGCACTTTGAGTTGAACAGCTTGGTGAGCGACGACTCGTGGTTGCTCCAGGCGTTCTGGTTGAGCTTGGGGTTCTGAGGAACCACGTTGGTCAGGGTGAACGTGGCATTGCGGCTTGGGACTGTAAAAACGGGGCAAGTACAAAGACTATAGTGTGAGTTTGATAAAAATATGTGAAAAATATTAAGACATCAAATCGTGGTGTGTGAAGATGAGTCTGTGGTGAGATTGTCTAATTTTAGAATATTGCTATTTTAATGAAATTACGCGTGAAAACTCTTGACTGAGTGTCTAGTCCAAAGTCAAGGTTACAGCAGTGCTAGTTAAACACGGATCTGCAGTAATAAAACATTCCTAAGTTGCCAGAGGTGCCAGCGCTGAGCTCGTCTAGTGTCTCTAGCTGGTGGACACTGCCACCTGCTGCCCCCACCCTCCACTGCCTGTAGAAGGTCCAGCCTCCCACCTGCATGGTGCCCGTTAGGGTTGAGGTGACCACGGTCAAAGCCAGAGTGTGTGTAATCCTCATTCAGCGCCTGCTTCAGCCCCTGGTAGACCCCAGGGTGGTCCTTCTCCAGCCAGTAGCCATCCTTCATCTCGGCTTGCCACGATTTGTCTACAAGCTGTAAACACATTGATTAGTTCAATTTAACAAGCAAATGACGTCAAAGACTTTTATTTTGGAGAAGGATCCTAACTTTGCAGCCTTTTACCAACCTGGGGCTCTACAAACCACCTGCTCTCCCTGCCACCTCCGTTACTGGGCTGGAACTGATACGCAGAGTAGACGGCGATGCGGTTGTTGGTGTCGTACAACGTGGCAAAGTGGTACCTGTTGACAATCAGTGATCAGTACAACACAATATCCGTTCCAATGTGCTACAACAGAGCAAACCGTTAGCGACCTGTTAACGAATCGCTGACAGAGGCGGGCAGCGCCAGGTGTAGAGACCCCCCACTGGGGCACCTTCCTCTTATAGAAGTACTTCATGCAGTCAGGTACGTCCTGGACAAATGACAAATGCTCTCACAGTAAAGTAACATTAAAAAAAAAAGCTAAAACACCGTTAACATCCATTGAAACAAGACCACAAACCTCAAAACGCTCCACAACGTCTGCACAGACAGAAACGAGCAGCAGGAGAAAAGGAAACAGAGGCGCCATCCTGGAACTTCTCTCTAGAGTCGAATGGACCAAAAAGGCCATTACTGCAGTGTTAATGTGTAAATAAAGGAAAAAGAGGAATATTCAGCTCGTGTCCTGGGAAGCACCGCGCGGTGTAGCGTGACTTCCTGCCGTTCACCTGGTTTGTCCTCTGCCTTTATCTGAACTGGTGTTCACGCGTTACAGTACGTTTGCACACGATGACCCAGAATTTGGCCTCCTCACCCACGTGAGGCGTGGATGTGTGTGACTGACAGCGAGTGTGTAACCATGGGGGAGAGAGATGGCCAAAATGAGCTCAGCAGAGGTGGAAAATGTGAAGAAAATGCTGTAAGACATCGAACGAACAATGTTATTTAAGTGTGATGATGGCGTGTTTTCTGACGCTCTGCTCTAAACTATGATTCATTATAGCTTAATGTTAATGACACAGATGTGATCAGCAAATAAAAATATAATGTACAGTAACGTGCCAACCACTCCTTTCTGAGCTAATGTATAAGACTATTTTTATCTGCCATCTAATATTTTTAAAATAAGATCACAGTTATAGTCATACACCAGCGTATCTGTGATGCTGAGTAAGAACCTGTAAGCTGAATGTGTTTCAATGCACTCTGCTGTTGTAACTCTATTAATGAGCACTTCGAGATCACTGCCAGGAAATTTCAAATGTGTTTCTGGAAGGTACCTTCACAGCACCAGCGTTTGCTTGGCTACACAGACATACAGTATGTGGTCAGGTGTCGGATCTCTCACGACTGCGGCGCAGGTCGGGATCAAAACGGACGCCCCCCCCCCCAAAACAGTAAAAAGCATCAGACAGGCAGGTGGCGGGCCTGAAAGTGGAGCACAAACGCTATCAGGGATGAGATAAAAAGGCTGAAGCTTTATTTAATCAGCCCCGTGTTTTCCCATTAGTCTGCTGACAAACATCCTCCACATTAACCAATGAGTGTAAATCTCACAGGACGTTGCTTCAAGACGCGACCCGACAGTACACAATTATATAACCGTGTTTGCCCGATGTAATTGCTTTATTATTGGCGGAAATATATGAATAAAGTAATTAATGAGCCGCACTGTTTGGTGTTCTGTCTCATTTTAAATGTAAATGATGTAAACAAACTCAATATTTTCACAAAAGCAAAATAAATATAAAATACATATATATTGTTGTGTATTAAATTCCTTTTGATGGATTTCTGTTTTTAATTTTCATATTTCTGTTTGTGTAACAGACAGGTGTCATTGCAGACGTTGGCCTCTAGGTTGCAGTGTTGAATTGCGATTTCCAGTTCACCGCTCAAGTCTGCTTTTTTAATTGCTATTTCTATTGCAGATTGTTCGAGAGCTCGTTAAAAAAAATGCTCATTCTGCAGGCTGATGATCCACTGACTGATAGGTGTTATCAACACTCCAATCAGTTAAATTAAAGTTTTGTCTCAATAGACATCTCCACACACTTAAAACACCTTCAAGGTGCAAATTGTGGCAGATAATCATTACAGATGACACTCTGAATGACAACAGCAGGTATTGAACTGCCGCCGTGATGGATTCCAGCACGTGTTTTATGTTTTTGATTCGGCCCAGATGTTAATTTGAGTGGACTGCATCTTTAATTGACTTGAACAACACTTTGTCGCCTGAAAAGATCACAGAGAGCTGGGATCCCCAGACACAGATTTAGCCTAATCCTTGCCTCAAAAGCATCCTGAGTCGCCGTCTGTAAGTGAGAGGAAACTCTTCAACTACAAATGTGAGAGCAGGAAATCTAGAGCATGAACATTAAACTGGACTTATGAGAAACGTTCTGAATGCAGGGTTCAATAGAAGCCTCTCAGGAGTCCAGCAATGCTTTGATTTACATTGATCCCCTACACTTTGATTGACTGGCTGGTTAGAAAGTTAATTAACAATCAAACTGATGTTAATTGCCTTTGGGGTCTCTGGTTATAAAGATTGAGTTTGGGAAAAAAAATATTGGTTTTGGCAATTTTCAGCAAAACAAAAACATTCAGGTCAAGGTACCTTTGTTATTTGTGCTGATGTTCTATCAAATGTTTAATTTTGACGACTATTGTCTATTTGTTCATTAACAGCCGAACAGGGAGTCTTTAGTTCAATACTGTGCTTCCACCCTGGAGAACGAGGAACCAGCACAAATCTGAAAGGCTGCACATTTTATGCTGCTGCTTGGTCTTCCTCATTAGGGAAAGTTGTTTAACTGGAAATGACATCCATATTACAATGCAAGAATCAGAATTCAAACATTTTAAAACTTTTTGATTACGAAAGAACAGGACATAAAATAAAATAGTGGCCAAAAACACAGTAACACCCACTTAATGAAAGGAGACTTTTCTTGGTAAGAGAATAAAATTGCCAATACTCTACATCAAATGATGCTCATTTTATTTTCTGAAAGTGTCATTTTTCATTTATTCAAGAAGAACAAAACAGGCCTTTCACTGAATATCTGACGACACGTGATGAGGGTTTGTAATAAGATTCTAAACATAAATCACTGCTGTACATTCTTCTCTATAAACAAACTATGTCTGATTCTGTATTGGCTTTGTTTGTAGTTTATTGTTACTCTCTATTTTGCCGCACTTACTAGATGTTTAAGACCAAATCAATTGTGTTCTACATTGGATTTAAATAAAAAAACACAAAAAAACTATTTAATTTGCAAGTGTATGTATATTTTTCTTTTTAATAAGCATCTTTAGCATCTTTTTGTTTATGGGTCCTCCTAAACAGTGAGAGGTAAAGTCAATGTCAGTGCAGCACAAAGCTTGACAATCAATCTGGTCGAGGGCTTTTCTCTTCTGGGTGAAAAGGAAACGACTCAAAAATGAAGATAAAGCAAATGGCAATCCTATAATTGGATTTTACACTGGTTTGTAATTTCTCACTTCAGGATTTTCACAAACACATCCATTTTTCAGGCAGCATTTGGCAAAACATGCACAGTTGTAAGAGTCTTTATGACTTATTGGCGAACGCTGTCCTGGCATTTCAATGTGGTTTCAGTCGGAACGCGTCGTAAAAACTGGGTGGAAACACTGGAGTAGTTCTACTACAGTCTGACTGCAGTGCTGCTGAGGAGGCAAAAAGGTGAGACTGCATCTTTCCACATGCTTACCTCTCGGTCTGCTCCAAGGACAGATGGCCAGACACACATCTCTGCCCGGAGAGAAGAAGGAAAACGGGGGATTCAATCTCGCACCATGGATGCCCCCACCAGCACCATTTCAAATACTCCCCTCCTCCACTCTTCCCCCACTTTATCATTTTCTTTCATTCTTTTTCATCTTTTTAAGTCGCTTCATTTCAGATGCATTCATACATTTCCAATATCTTTATGTATGAGCCTGTCTCCTTGCTCCTCACCTCCTCCTTCCCTCCTCCCCCGTTTTCCGTCTCCCTCTGTCTCGCTCTTCCTCTCAAGTCTTCCTTCCATTCTTCCCTCCTTCTTCCCTACCTTCCTCCCTCCATCCCATTACTGTAATCCATCACTCTTCCATCAGCCACCATGCAAACAGGCCTCGTGGTTACCATAGCAACCACCTCCGGCCCGGCAGTGCGCAGCCCCACTCTGATTGGCTGGCAGGGCCCAGGCAGTCTCAGTCTGTCTGGGAGATGTGGTAATTGGCTGGGAAGTCGTACACACACACACACACACACACACACATGCACATTTGTACACACACAACCACACTCTGCATGCACACTATACAGTAGTCACAGTGTACACATGCACAAAAACACACTTTTGCTTACTCTGGGCCTCAAAAAAATATACATACACATATTCTATTGGGTATGACACACACACACACACACACACACACACACACACACACACACACACACACACACACACACACACACACACACACACACACACACAGCATAAACATCCTCTGAGACATGAAAGGGAGACTGGGGTCAGAGTAATGAAGCTCATAAGAAGATGGGGGCTCTAGGCTGTATGTGTGTGAGTGGGTGCATGCAGCCTACAGTATGTGTGTAAAAGTGCACGTCTGTGTGTGAGCGTGTGCATGTGGGCTTCTGTATGTGCTTCTTGGCGGGGGTTGGGGTGGCGTTCAGGATTTTGGAAAAGGTTGGAGCTGTGCCAAAGGATGGATGGAGGAATTGGATTTTTTCGGAGCATATTGTTAAAAATACCTATATTCCCCCAAGGAACCGAGTGTGTGCATTAGTTTTTTGGTTTTCTGGCTTCTGGAAGGAAGCGAGGAAGGCAAAAATGGAATTGTTGATCAGCTTGACTTCACCCTGCTGCTGTTGCTCAGCCAGGTCTGGCCAACACAGCAGCTATGATGAATGTCTCATCTCCTGGAATACATCACAAATAGCAAAACTGTACCTGCCCTGAATAGCAAAATGTATTCTCTTCTGCAGTGTTGTTAAAAAAACAACAACTGTGGACAATGGGACTGCTTTGTCCTCCAATTCCCACTTTTTCAGCCCAGCTACACATACTGTACACAACAACGGTGTCCTTTAATCTTTTGTCTTTTTCACAGCCAATTTGTCCCTTTTTCAAACACATTTATTAGCAATAACGAGTACTTTGGGTGTTCTGCAAAAAAATAAATCTTCTAGTCAATGTGTTTAAGCTAGAAAGTGCATTTAAATTTAAGATGAGAACTGCTAGTCTGACAACAGACTTTAAACAGGCTTTGTTAGATTATCTGCACACTGAAATCAGGAAATAAAAAATCGTTCCAGCTTGAAAATGGAACTGCATGTGAGGGAAGAACTGTGTGGGCTCCAAAGTCCTCCCCACCTGAGAAAAAAATGTTAAACTGACTGGTGAGCTGTCCTAGTTGGCAGCAACACAGACACCCAGACGGAGCAGACAGGCAGACAGACGGCCAGACGGCCCAAAAATGCACAAATATTCAGCGACTTATACTGCGGCAGCGGGATCGAACAAATGCGCGTGCTCGCTCACGCGCGGGCAATGACAACATAAAGGTGGAGGTCATTTTTCACTTTCGCCTTTTTAATGGAAAAAAAATTGTTGAGGGAAGAGAGAAAAAACTGGGCAAATCGAGAAAAGCCTGATGAATTCACAGAGAATGACTGACAGCAGTGATGACAGCAATGCGGTCTCAGTCCACATTTCAAAGCATCCCCAGGTAAGAGAGAGAGAGAGAGAGAGAGAGAGAGAGAGAGAGAGAGGAAATGAGAGGAATCAAGGGTTAAAAAATGCCAAAGAAGATTTCGTAAAAAATACAAATTAAAAACTCATCTTTATCCAGTTGTTTACAACAGACAGTCACATAAAAAAATGTTAAGATCGGAAACAAAATGTACACCCACACTCACTCACATACATACTTACAATTAATTCCTTGTTTTTGGGAAATGGAAAAAAAAGTGCAAGCAAGATTACAGAACAACAATTTACAATAGAGGCCGACAATGGCCTAAAGTCTCAACCCTTTGACTGAGCCAGCTTAAAATGGAGAGCGATGGGGGCAATGGCATTAGCTCGAGGCCTGGAGGCTCCCGGTGAAGCTTTGTTTCACCCCCATCGTCACCGCCATCTTGGTTTTTACCATTTGTACAAAGCGAAGGCTTGAGTTTTAATAAATAGTCACGTGGACACCCACACTTTCTAAACCTCAACATGGCTTCCCCACCCGCCCCAGATAGTACAATCAAAAGAAGTTTGACTCCGCCATGCTTCTCCTACTAAGTGCCAGGAAAGCTCCCAATACAAAGGCTTTTCAGTCATCATCAACATCATCATTAGTCTCCATCCACACAAGCACATCCATTATATTCAATCTATCTAACAATCATCATCCATTTCACCATCAAACTCCTTCGACTCAAGCACACTTCAGATTTTGTTATTAGCTCTGATTGGTCGATGGAAATAAATATATTTGATTGGATTCAGCTGTTTCTGTTAGTAAAACAAATTCAACACAATAAAATCAAAATTGTTCTTGATGTAAGTGCCTTGTGTGTAACGTGTGCGCTGAAGTACACTTTTGTTGTGTTCTGTACTCAACAATAGTCCTCTTGCAGTGCTGTGCCATGCATGTGGTTCCACTGAGAACAAAATGTCTGCAGAATGACAATAATTTACTATTTTGGTTCAGTTTGCTTTTCGCTGACCTTCCAGTGGTGAGTGGCTACACACACACACACACACACACACACACACACACACACACACACACACACACACACACACACACACACACACACACACGCACACGCACACACACACTGTGCAAAATGTGAAACAATGAAACAATACGGATTAAATTGACCGAGGAAACCAACAGGAAATGAACAAACCATTGTTATTTTTTAAAAGTCACTTGATGTCAAAACATGAATTCTGAAACATTTCATTCATGTCATTCATGCATCAGTGGCGATACACTGAGTTGAGGGATAGCGCAGCACTCGTGTATCAGGTGCAGTCCCACAAGCCGTCTGGTCCTGTGAGCTTCTGTTTAGAGACAATGATGCAGCATTAAATCGATGGTCATTCACACCAAAACCCACATTCACACTTTGATCTGAACATGAAATGGGATTTTGTTGCCCTTAATTCAATTCCATATTTACAGCGTAAAGCTCAGAGGTCATTGGATGGATGCCTAACGTCCTCCTAAAGCAGCTGTCGCAGTCTCAGCCGCTGGACTACAATGTGCTCAAGTTGCCTTGAGAAGTTAAACAGGTCACACTTGGTGGTTCTGTGGCCTCTTCCAGCTTTATATCAGTCACAATATTCTAATTATAAGAAACACAACAAGAACTTTCACCCAGAGCCCTCGATCACTGACGGGTCATTGTCTTGTGGTGGTGTTTTTGGTGTGTCACTCTCCTAAATGCAGTAAACTCATGTGGCATCTGACAGAAATAAATACAGTACAGATGTTATGCATTCATTGGCTTTCAATGGCATTTAGTCTAGAGGGGAGATGATCACTTTAATTGATTAGGAATAATTTGACAATTTGGAGGAAATGCCTTTTTTTTTGCTATATTGCTACAAGATACATGAGAAGACTTATAACATTAGTTTCTATCTGATTCCAGCCAGCAGGCAGTTAGCTTAGCTCAGGATAAAGATGCTATGGCGCCCCTTGTTATCTTATTTGTATAATCCATACACAAAACGGATAAAAGTCACACGAGGCAACAGGCCAAAGCATTTCTTGGCCGGGCGCTGTAACTTAGTTTGACACATATTCCACCATAAAACTATTATTGTTTCGTATTGTTGCACGTTTTGTCTCTGCGTGTTCTTCCCAAACTGTCAAAGTGTTCCTTCCCTTTCGCTGCCAGGACGTGAGATTTCCCAAGCAGTTGCATTACATTCACAAACCCTTCCTGTTACTACGCTCTGGGCTTGAGGCTGGCTACAGTTACTCGAGTGCTCGGATAAACTCACGCAGACTCGCAGGCACACACAGAGTTTAAAACACACCCAGTTTGGCCAAAATAGTTCACATCACATTATTGCGAATTAAGTGTGCTTTCTTTTCAATTTCAATTAAAAGTCTTTAAAAACAGCTAAAATAACAACATGCAAATGAAAACAAAACTAAAAAAAAGGGGAATCGTAAAAAAGACTTGCCTCGGCGGTGGCCGGACAAAGATCTGCATTGTCCACACATCAATCCTACATTCTTAACACACAGATCTCACACACCAAGCACCAAGAACGTTTCAGTCTCGCAGTGGCTTCACAGTCAGTGTTTCATAGAAGAAAAGAGCAAATAAAGATCAGGTCAAGGATTTGTGAGAGAGATGCTAAGCCTAAATTGTCATTTTTAAATACATTGTTTGATCAGCATTAGCTGATTAGAGAAAAATCCGTCTCTCCTTTCATCCAACGATGACATTCAACACTAAACCTCCGGAGTTAATCCCAGAATGCATCGCTGACTCGCGGGACCCCATGCAAGGAGATCGGACAGGATGAGGTCGAAGATGGTCTGAGTTCCCGACCGCTCGCTCGCTCGCTCTTCGACCAAAGAGAGGAGTTCCGCGCGTGTCCAGACAGAGAATCAGTCCGAATTCTGTACAATTCGCTGTGCCCTCTTTAAAACTGCGCGGGGCAGCAAGCCCTGCGGGCTAATAATGGAGAGTCTCGGCTCCACACGGTAAAGGACAGAGGGAGTAAATAAAAATTTGGTTCAGTGTATATTTCACAGTTGGCTAACACTGAAACATACTGCTCCGCGGTTATCCAGGGTCTTCCAAGCCCTGTCCTCGGCCTAACACCTATCCATCCTATTAATTCTCACTTGCTACTTGACTGAGTTGCAGCTGAAGATCATTAGGGCTCTTCCAAGGGCCCTTAAGAGGGTTCCCGTTGAGTAGTATGCCTCTGAAGTGCCCTTGGCAGGCTGGAGTGCGGGTCTCGCTAGCAAACTTATGGCCAGCTGATGGATTCCTCTGTTGAGACGGAGCAGGGAGCGAGGGGGTTCAGGTCGAGCACAGCGGGGAATAATGTGTGACACAGAGGGACAGAGGTTGCCTCGCCGCCGGAGAGACGCTGGAGAAGACGGGCGGCGCCGCTGGGGGGCCGTGTGCACGGCCGTGTCAAAGGTCACCGGGGCCGGATTGTGGAGGAAGTAGCTGAAAGCGGATCAGAGGACGCGCGGCGGCTGCTGAGGCACAGAGAGGGGCGACGGAGAGGTGCTTTGGGAGAGGATGAAGAGCTGAGAGGATGAAGCGCGGCCCCGCAGATTAAGTGAGGGTGATGTAGGCCGAGGCCTTCTCCTTCAGTTGTCTCAGACACAGATGACAGCTCCAGCTCCCTGCACAACACACACGCACGGAGCACATCACAGATCTGGAGTTCAATCACCGCCATTGTAAAGCCCGCTGGAGTAATCCCTTATTTCAGACAGAGAATTAAGTAACGCCGTAAATTAAAGCCGCGTGCTGAAACACGGCACGCGGGGCCCGTGGCGTGTGGATGCAGGGGATTTCACCAACGAGTCGGGTCTGGATTCTAACGCGGGATTTGTGGCATTAATTAAACATCCACTCGAGACGGGACGCGAAAATGCAGCACTCGACCTTTGCGCTTCAAAGGCGATACGGAAACTGTGTGGTTTGGTGCCTAAAGGTGGAGAGTGGGCACAAAGCGGAGCGTGAAAACCGGGGGTTTTTCTTTCCGCGCGCCGTCCCTGAGACGGGACGGGCTCTTCCCGAGTGGAAGCCCGAAATAACCGACGGCTGCTGGAAAATGTTTCTGCTGTAGCAGAAGCATCGCATGTGTGGGCAGAGCATGACACTGTTAGTGAGTGTTGAACACAAGTGGCTCTGCTGCTGTATTTTTTTAGCCAAGTGACACTTTTGCCATGGAAACAGATTATCTTTTTCTACTACTTTATTTCCATGACAACTCCATCAAACAACCCAAGGCAGCCATCTTACGCGCGGTGGGAAAATGACACTCGATTTAAAAATATGTACCTGCTCCATTTTAGTGATTATACAATAGACGGAGGGAGAGGGCTTATTCAGCTTGATGAATTCGGAATAAATTGCTCTGAGGTGAATTCTGTGCATGATGGTACGTTTCTAGGTATTAAAGAGACTCTGACATACTGACTCCCCACCTACAGACCAGGTCTAAAGTCCCACTGCACTGGATGGGAATGATTTTACTTTGCTCATTTTCATACATACCCTCTGGCGGTTCAGACATGGGGGGGCTCAGACAGTACATGTGGTAGCCTCTGTCACAGTCATCACAGAACAACAACTGGTCCTGGAATACAAGAGAAGACCCACATAAACAAAGGACCGGATCAAATTCTGTAACATCGCTACTGTCTGCATCACTGTGTGTGTCAACACAAATGCCTGCTAAGCTGCGTTTAGTCCAGGCTGAAATCTGTGCATCCAGCTTTAATTCTGTATCAGCCTAAAGGTTAGAGGTCATCAGTGAGAGGGAAGTAGCTGCCAGCTCCTGGATCCCTGTTTAAAGAGTGAGTTTCTCTCAGTAGTACTTTAACGTTTAGCGTGCCAGTGTTGTATGCATGGACAGTCAGCAGCCATTTCATGGGGTGCGCCTAATGACGACACCTTATCCTGACGCGCGCACTAGCTAAGATGTAGAGTGAAGGGAGGTCCTACGTCGTTTTCAGAGGTGCCGCACAGGCTGCAGGACTTGCACTCGATGCACTGCCAGCGATAAGTCCTCACCGCCGCCGTCATGTTCACTGTGAACTGCAGACAGGAGGGGTGGCCTGGGTGCACACACACACACACACACACACACACACACACACACACACACACACACACACACACACACACACACACACGCACATGCGCACACACACACACACACACACACACACACAGACACACATGCGCACACACACGCACACACACACACACGCACGCACACACACACACACACGCACATGCGCACACACGCACACACACGCACGCGCGCACACACACACGCACACACACACGCACGCACACACACACGCAGACGCACACATACACACACACGCACGTGCACACACACACACACACACACACACACACACACACACACACACACACACACATAACACTTTTCACTGTTGCGTTCTGAACTTCGAAGCCAATCACTTATTGTTCACCTCCTTTATCGGTTCCTCTGTTTGTTTGCTTCCTTGCAGGCGATTTGTTCATGATATAGTGAGAAATGCTTTTCTTCTTGCTTTTACGTGAGATACAAATATTGTATATAACGGAGGCAAAATCACATGTTTTAGTGAAAATATTACTAATTAACTTGTGTTTGTTTTGAAAAACACAACAAATTTGGAATTCAAGTTAGAAAGAGGAAAAAGATCTCTCTCTTGTTTTTTTCTTATCCTATTATTTAATTTTCCCAGAAACATGTTACATAATTATGAATATTCATTTCCTGACCTTCATTTGTTTGTATATGAGGATTTATAAAGAAGAAAAAAGACCATACCAATGTTTTGCATGCTTTAGCCCATTCACTACAAATCACATACATCTTTTTTGTTTTCTTCTTTATTTTCAGATAAAAAGAAACATGTGGGGGAAAATATATATACAGTACATGCAATCAAGCAATAAATACACAAGGTCTGTACCATATACACTGCATTCTTTGCATGTATACATGTACCAGAATTTACAAAAAAAATAATACAACAGTGTAAAAACCATACGCTAACACACGGGGCACTCTCTCAAGAAAGCAACAGACAATGGTTTAAAATCTCACAATGGTAACGTAGTCGAAGTGGGTTGATGTACAACAAGCCAGAAGAGAAAAGCGTGCAGCATACAAGAATCTGAACAGGTTTGTGTTGTTGCCAGACAAGGTCACACCAAAATTACACCTGATTAATGTCGAGAAATGTCTCTGTGGGAGATGACAACATGAAATGAAAGGAGGCTCCAGACTGAGCCTTCGAGTTCATTCCTGGCTTTAGAAAACAAGTGGTTCTGTATCATCAGAACGAATGAAAATGGAGTTTTGAAATGCGGTTTGTTAAGTATCTTTAAATTATATTACATCTATTTTAAACAGCATGTTCTCATTGGGTGTTGATGCTTTCAAAAGAACAGTTTAAAGTGATATGAAGTGAATTTAAATTCCTGCCACATTCACACCTGTGTGAGTGTGGATGAGGACTTTGTGCAGGGAAGACTTAGAACATTTCAAAAGCATGTCATATTTTTTTATCTACCTCTCAGGCAGTTGAGGCTTTTTATTCCTTAGGAGTCAGTTCAAAACAGGAAATGCATCATGTCTGCATGGATGCATTTGTTTTGTCATTCGCTGAACAGTAACGCTGCCAAGATGTTGTGCAAACCTACAAAAACGAACACCTCTATCAGCTCAAACCAAACAGGTAAATCAGGGCAAAGGTGACAGTGAATGCTCGATTTGGTTTTCAGACGTATCAAATGAAATAAACAGTTCTAATTGGCAAGTCAGATAAATGCCTCAAATATTAAACATTACAGAGAAGTGCTATTAATACATTTACATATACTGTACATGATTTGTAGTAAATGGGCTAAAACAACAACAGGAATAAACACTGGTATGGTCCATTCATTTAAAGCATTACAGGAAGCAAAACTTTAATGTATTTTGTATCAAATGTGAAATCTAAACAAATGAGACAATTCAGTCTTATGCATCAACAAAGGACCGCCTTCCTCCTGCCATTCATCCCCTTCAGCGGTGCCCTACCTGAGCGTCCACAGTCCGCACATGAGATGAGGTCTTCAGGACATCCGGTCTTCTTTGAGCCTCCAAGGCAGAAGTCACAGTAGCTGTTGGCAATCACCGAACCGTCCGCTGCTTTTTTGGCTGGAGAGACAAAACAGAGGAGAAGAGGCTCAGTAAATAAGGATCCAGCTGGATCTCACCTGTGCAGACTGATTGAGACCGGTTAAGACGCATGGCCCTGGAGCGAAGGAGGCGTAAACGTGGCCTCTCCCTCCTCGGAGGTCTAACATATGTCCACCCCCACGGCGTGAGGAGCGGGACCAGACTTTGTGTTGTTCTGACAAAGAGTGATTAAAGGTAACTGTTGAGATGTGAGACACAGAAGAAGAAAGGAGACGGGCGACCAAGTCCCCGTCGCCTGACTGCGAACCATCCCAGCTGGGCACCTCGCTCTTCTTTTCCATCTGTTTGCTTTGGTAAAAACTAGCACCGAGCCGGAGTCCCAGTCCCCAGCGAAGCCCTGCACTGGGGAGGGGAGCGGGCGCGGGGGGGGGGGGGGGTCTGTGGTGTGGTAAATACTGCTAGGAGTGGAGGGAACGAAAGAAGTGGAGGACTTTAAGGACGGAAGATGAGGTGTGTGTGTGTGTGTGTGTGTGTGTGTGTGTGTGTGTGTGTGTGTGTGTGTGTGTGTGTGGCTGCTGGGACAGACCTGCTGTCGTGCTGAGCGCGGAGAGGCAAGTGCTCCGCATGCAGCCGTTTCATAATAATTATTAACTAGAGAGAAATTCCCCCGCCTGCCCGAGTGCTGCGTATGTATATGTGTGTACGTGGACCCTTACCGTCCCTTTGTCTGTCTGCCTGTCTTACTGCCGCTGATTGCATAATCACTTTAATGGAAGCAATCACATAACCACTGCAGAGTGTTTTGTATGTGCACGTTCCTCCCTAAGACATAATACAGCGGACGGATGCTTCACAATGAGTCACCAGACAGGACGGAGCAGCAGCGAGTGGACAGTACAGGTACACACACGCGCGATACACACACACACACACACACACACACACACACACACACACACACACACACACACACACACACACACACACACACACACACACACACACACACACACACACATAGAAAGCCACTCATCCAGCAGAAAAACAAAAGATAAGCACACAGGCAGACAGTGCTGTAGGTGATATTGGGAGACAGAGAGAGGTCATTAATCCATCCATTTCAGGGTGGAGTCATGTTTGGCTGGAAGGGCATGTGAGGGTGGTGGGGGTGAATTTGATGGAAAAGAGAGAGAGAGAGAGTTTGGTCTTCACAGGGTCTGCCTTTAATCCTCAGAGAAATAAAAAAAACTGTGTGATCAGGATGGAGACAGACCGACAGACAGAGAACAGAGGAGGGGAGGGACATGATAAGCTGTATCTGCTGCTGAAGAATTCAACAGGCTTACTCTGAGACACAAAAAACACAGGGAAGACAGATGCTGCCATTTATTCCGACGGAACTACGGACGACTGCACTGACTGAGTGTGTGGTGCAGACGAGCAGGAAGGTGGAGGAGCCGATGTAGCGGTGCACCACCAGCACACATTAACACAAGCACCTGCATCTGAAAACCATGCAGTGCACTGGATGGGAGTACAGTAGCTACAGTATTTGCTCTTTAAGGAACTAACAGAGCCAGATGTTTGCTAAGTCTGGCAGAAGGACGTCTAAAGCTGCAGAGACATATGTGGAGAACAGGCCCCGGAGCCAATGCAAACACGCTTTCGTCTCCTTCTTCTGGTCAAACAAATTGCTTTTATCTTCCCTGCTTTTATTTGGGCTCACGGCTGCTGATTGGGTCTCACAATCCCCAGTGGGATAAACTAGACAAATACACATGTGGATAACTACCCACACACACACACAGAGGAGTGAAACACTCTCAGACTGCATTATATCCGTATCTGCACCGTGCACGCACGTCTCTGCCTTTGTATTTGTGTCCGTTTACAAGAATGTGTGTGTTCCATTGTGTGTACGCGCGTGTGTGTGTGTGTGTGTGTGTGTGTGTGTGTGTGTGTGTGCCCCAGAGAGTGAATCAGCAGGTCCTGATGCATGTGAGTGAGTGGAGGCTGCCTGCTGGCCTGCCTGCGTGGAGGGGGAGAGGAAAAAAAAAACACCCTCCATCAATGATTAAATGCCTGCGGCCATGTTTCAGAAGCCGCCTGCAACCACAGACACGCCATCGCCGGCAGAGGAGGGGAGGGAGAGATGAGGACGCTGATAGAGAGAGAATAAAGAGGAGCGAGCTAATGAGCAGGAATAAGAGACATATACGCCAGAATGAGGAGAGGAGAGGCTGGAAAAGCAAAGATGGTGCCCGTCAGGTGGCTCTTTTTGCTCTCGCTAACTCCCTTGTTTCCTGTTCCTCTCTGTTTTTACCCGCTTCAGCCAACCTCCTCCTCTCCCTCGCCGTGTTTTTTCCACCTCCCTATCTCCCTCCTTTACCTGACCCTCTCCCTCCCTCCCTCTCTCCCTCCCCTCCTCTTCCAATTACCAGGAGGAGTATGAGCAGAACCGCACACTTCACAGCTTTCAAGTGCTGAAGAGAGATCCTCCTGGGAATTATCCAGCGAGAGATGAATCCTCAAATGCTCCTCACCCCACCTCCTTCCTCCCCCCCAACACCTTCCCCATCCTTCGATGCTCTACGATTATAATTTCTCTCCTTTCTCTCCGTTCCCTCTCCGCTCCTTCATTACTTTGCATTGTAGTTTCACTCTCTGAGCCTCCTCTTGGCTGGTTTGCGTCTCAGATAAAGCTTCTCTTCTCAGTTTTACCATGATAGTTGTTCATTCTTTTCTCTGCTTGCATTTCGTCTGTCAATAACGATGTCATTATTAAACTAATGGAACCATCACAAAGTTCCAAAGTTTTCTAGTCAAACTACAAAATAATGTTTTCTGTGTCGGAGAAAAAAAGGAAAAACACTTTTTTTATACATAACCACCTGATTTTTTTCAAACTTTACATTTAATTTCAGTTTCATTAGAAAAAAAGTAGTTTGAAAAGTTATAATAATAAAAGTTCAGCTAAAATGACATAGGAGGCAATACATTATGAGAACATACACAATCACACAACCTGTTGACTTTCTTTCAGTACACTTTTTGAAATCTTTCCTCTTTTATTCATTTGTCGCAAATTAACGCTTATTTAACATTTGCCTGACATTTACTTGAACTCGTTGAAGTGATTTAATTTGCTTCTTTTATCTGCCTCTATGTTATATCCTCCTGTGCGCATACAGTTTGGCGAAGTCGTTAACGGGTTGCCATGGTTACCAGAATCACAAAAGTATTTTATTTGTTCAGTCAAGGCTGCGATTTAGATGAGAATCAGCATCTGATGGTTGAGCGTGAATGTTTTCACCCTCAGTGTAGCTCGTCTTCACAATTACCAAACGCCGCGAACGCACCACTCCTGCAGGTGTGGGCGGGAGGAAGGGGTGAGGATGAGGAGGCATTAAGGTGGAGTAGAAAACAGAGGAAGGGAAGGATATCATGAACGGATGAGGCAGGAGAGACACAGAGGAAGACAGAAAGAGGGAGAGGAGAAGGTGAGGAGGAGGAGGAAGAGGAGGAGGAGGAAGAGGAGGAGGAGGCACAAAAAGGGGAGAAAAGGAAGGGAGGCAAAAAAAAGTGGCTTCGTTGTATCGAAGCAGCGGCGTGTGAAAACACACACTCTGCACTCCTGTCGCCTCGCTGCTTAATGAGGAGAGCCTCTCAGGGGTAGAACACACACACACACACACACACACACACACACACACACACACACACACACACACGCACAATGAGCACACACACACACACACATGAAACACACACATACAGTAGAGTCCACACACACACACACACACACACACACACACACACACACACACACACACACACACACAAACACACACACACACACACACACACAAAGATTTACAACCGAGCCTTTGCATAATAACTTTTGCCATCCGGTTTCAGTCCCATCCCCCACCCCTGCTCTTTAGTGTGATGAATGAGAGTCCCTGTAACCCTCGTCCAGCCACACTCACAATTAGAGTCACAAATTTTGCATACATTTAAGCGAAAAACAAATGGACACATAAAAAGCACGGACACATGCGTTAACACAGGCAGAAAGTCCCAAAGATTGAAGCCGATATCTTTTTTTTATGCAGACAAGGAGGCACAGATGCAGTCAGATGGAAACTGTCAGTCACAGATGAAAAGTCGCCGCCTTCCTTTCTCTCCCCATCTTCCTCCTCCTGCTCTGTCCCCCATCCTCTTCCTCGCTTCCTCTTTGCACTTCGCATTCTCATTATTGCTGCTGCTCTATCTGCCTCTGATTCAATCTCTTCTCTGCGCTTCATTGTGCTTCATTTTTTCCCTCTCCTCCCTTCCTTATTTGGTCTCTATTTTTTCATCTTCTCTGCTCTACTCTCAAAGAGGAAATTGGAACTCTTTCCCGCAATCCATCTGTTGTCACACTAATGTCTGCACCACTGTTCTTCTTTTTTCCACCAATTCCTCCTTCTTCTCCGTCCCTGCACCCACCAAGCCCACAATGCCCACCCTCACGCATGCTGTCTGCAGACACACACTCACAAGTACTACTCTCGCTCATGTCCAGTCAGCAGGTTGCGTAACTCCCAGTGCATTGTGGGTCTAAATGCATGCATTTGTGTGTATGTTTGTGCAACGTGAGCCAGTGTGCAGCGATGACATTGCAAAGTGAAGAGGACAGAGGCAGTTTTGGTGCATAATAAAACTTGATATATGGCTGCATTGTAATCACTCTGACCTGCAGGAACACACACACACACACGCACACACACAATCTGCCAGGCTCTGCAGTCTACAAACATGCACATTTAGCCAATAGCCACATGCAAATAAATCACAGACACACGCTCAGACTGTGCTCGTGTGTTTTACTTAGTCCACATGCACACACTTAAAAAAGCCACTTAGCCAGGCTCGTGTCCCTGTCGATAAAGAGTTAAAATGCAAATTATTAATCGTATTTTGTTCCAGGGAGAGACCCGAC
Organism: Betta splendens; assembly: GCF_900634795.4. NCBI lineage: Eukaryota > Metazoa > Chordata > Actinopteri > Anabantiformes > Osphronemidae > Betta > Betta splendens. Next base: position 14,648,667 of record NC_040893.2, read on the forward strand.
CCAACGCGGTCCACTACGCTGTGGTTCACCCTCATCTGGAAATCTCAGACTAAAACCCAAAGTGGGAATAAGACATTTGGTATTTGTTGAGTGTTTGTGCTCAGACGTGGCGGCTGCAGCTGCATGAGCTAAACACCAATCAGAGCTTTACCACTGTAATGTCCCCATTTAGACAACGTGAACAATGCTATAGCTCAAGTTGCTATTTCCCTGCGCTGTTACATTCGGATAGTCGTAATAGTTTACAGCATGTATGAACGCGTTGCCTTGTTGATTCTTATTTCTTTCTGGCTGTGCTTCAACATTTTATTCAGCCACACGCAGAAACACGGGCAACGGGAGATGGAGAATAAATTTCGTGTTGAGGGTGGGGGTGTCGGGGAGCCGTGGTGGCGGGGGGGGGGGGGGGGGGGGGGGGGGGGGGGGGGGGCTGTGTTAGTGTGGGGGTTTATCCTAACATGGCCAAGACAACTGAGGAACCACAAAACAGCCAGCCGGTGAGCCACAGCACCACATCTTAAGACAGAATAGCAAATGAAGCAGACTCCAGCATTACCCTGCCTTCACCACTCCAACTGTCTGGGGGAATCTATATGATGAATCATGAAGAGATTTTTTTTGTGTGTATAACTCTCTGCTTCTCCCTCTGTCTGTTTTCTTTCTCTCCTCCAATTCTTTATGTTATTTTTAATGAACTCCTCTGTGCTCCCTCTGCTTCTTCTCGTCACTCTTTTGATTCCAACTTCTCCCATCCTTCTTCATTCTCGCCCCTCTCGCCTCGTCCTTCCTCCCTCCTCGCCTTTTCCCCGTTCTCGCCGCAACTCCCCGTCATCCCTCCTTCCCTCCCCTACCATCACTCCATCTCTCCCTCTCTTTTTCAATGTACATAACAGTGTACTCTTTAGGAGGGAGCCCTGGCGGTATCTATGGCAACCAGATTGCTAGGCAACAGCCGTTTCTCCCTTCCTTCCCCGTGCCGCGCAGCAGCGACAACAATCATCCAATCAAAAGGTGAGGAGGAATGCCGGCGTACGTAAAAGTTCAGCACACATCCAGAAAGCACCGCATGCTCCTCATTTTCCACATCACACGGGGAAATATTAGTGTATATGCATGTGTGAGTCACACAGGCAGATTTTCAGGCACGCGGATAAATGTGGGCAGATATATGTTCATTTACATCCAGTTCCACCTGTGTGCACTTCGTGAGTCACGAAGATTTGCCTTTTGGGCAATTTACAAGAGGTGTCGCTCTCCACGGTTCAAACTGTGTTCACGCAAGATGAAATAATATTGCTACAGGTTTTCAGAGTTTTTGCGGCACATCAACAGTTTCAATGCAGTGGCTCAACTTTCACAAAGACGAGTTCCGCAACGCGGCTGCACCTGCCGGGTGACATTGCTATAAATGGAAAGGTAATAAACGCCTAAAACGTTATCGAACTCCAAATCACCTTCTGGTATTCAGAGGGAGAAGGCAGACAGCCGCATTGTGAGGGAAAACACAAGCAATGGTGCACATGCGGAGTGACAATAGACGCGGGGCGGGGAGTGGCCATTTTAGGTTCTCCATGTTGGTTTGCAGCGATGCCGTTTGATCAGAATTCAACCTTCACTCACTCGAGGAGCGGAGGATGAGGAGGGAGGAGGACGCGGAGGCCATTTTGAGACGCCAGGCAGAAAACTAGAGTGTGGAACAAAGAAAAAAAAAAAAAAAACACAACAACCAACAATGGTGAGTGGAACAAAGAGAGGCTGACCTTCAAAAAGCTCGCTTACATGTCACGCATAGACTCTCGTGCAGTTGGGCATCGTCGCTCATACAGCACAGTAACACAACTGTGCAACAGACGCACTGGGCACACGCACAGAAAGGAAGGCGCGCGTGTGTGTGTGTTGTGTGCATTTTTAAACACACATTGGAGGCGTCCCTGCTGCTCCACACCATAGGACCGTCTGTCCATCCAGATAAAGTGGCCTCTGAATTTCTGTTCAGATTTGAAAGAGGGGATTTAATGACAGCTCCCCCTCCCCTTCTCGTTCCACCTCAGCCTTTGTCTCTCTCTCTGTCTTTCTTTTACTTCTCTCATTTACTCACAGTTGCCATTACCCTCAGCTTGCTTCCTTCTCTTAACCTATTTATATTACTCTTGCTTTTTCGCTGTTTTCTCATCTACCTCCTCGCATCTTTTCTCCTTCTCATCCTTCTCCCTCTCTCTCTCTCTCTCTCTCTCCATGCTCACAAAACCAATTTTCAGGTGGACACTGCAGGGCCAACCTCTAAAGTAAACATCCCCCTTACTCATCCACTTGTCTACAGCCTCCTACTTTTCTTCCTCCCCCATCCCTCCAACCATCGCATCAACGCCAAACGAGCCCTCTCTCCCCCTCCATCTACACCTCTAACCTGTTCTGCCCCTGTTGGGAGGTGAAAAGAAGTAAAATAGGAGTTAAAAAAGATAGTATGTGACGCAGTCATGAATTTCAATGCAGCAGCTGCTGCTTATTTTGAGTAAACACAATATGAGCTAGAATGCAGACACGGTAAAAGGAGAGGTTGAATTGTGGAGGATGATTTAGTTGATGGTGATCTGGGGGAGTCTAGACACAAAACAAAGAAATAAATTTAAAGGGAATTCATTTCAGGCAGGAATGAGAGGGGAGACAAGCGTTAACTAAGGAGGTAAGAGAGAAGAGTACAGAGGAGACGGTTTAAGAGGAAGAGAAGGAGGAAAGTCTGAACTGTTTGTCATTTATCACACTGATGGAAAACAAGGAAACAGAAAACAGCCTTAAAACGGTTAAAAAAATACAGAGTTTATAAGTTTTAGCTCACGCTTGGGTTATTGACGCTGCATACAAACTATAGCGTCTAGACAGCTTTTTAAGCAAGAATATAGCATGAATTATGCATGCAGGGTTGCTCTCATTCGGGGGAGCCATATTAATATTATTACATATGTGGAAATATACTGACGGCTGCAGAAGGAAGGTGGAGGGTGGTGCACTCTCCTCCATGACACTCAGCAGATTGGGGAAGGCTATAATGGCGCGCGCGCACACACACACACACACACACACACACACACACACACACACACTCACACTCACATATATATGGCACAAACCCATTGAGCTTTGCAAATGCACACACACACACACACACACACACACACACACACACACACACACACACACACACACACACACACCAGCCAAAAAGGCTAAGCTTCCTTTTTCATTTCACCAGAGAAGATTGCATTTTCTGAGGCTGTGCATGTGTGTGTGTGTGTGTGTGTGTGTGATTACTGGCTGTTTTGGGGGTGGGGGGGAGCAGTGGGGGATATTAAACGATTCAAATGCTGTCTCCCTTGCTCTGCTCCACCACAGAGACCTCAGACTGCAGCATGGCCCCACACACATATATTCACATATACTGGTCCAGTCTGTTCTGTCAGAAAGGCCAATTTAAAACACACGCTGCCAATTAACAGAGAAGCTGCATAGTTTCACTGTGGACATTGTTGCAGCGCAGTATGCGGGGATAACACGGATATGTGTCTTTTTGTGTATTTATCTGGGTTCTGTTACGAGCAAACTGCGTCTTTTCAGACTGGGAGGAACAAAAGAAAGCGGATGAACCGCCTGCGCTGCCCATTCAAACATCCGCAGTTATTTCTCTTGCTTTTTATGAGCGTGATCAATTGTGGTGATTGTACCGATGATTACTGACCCAAACACAGTCTCTCGCAGCATATTGAAGAGCTCGGAAACGAACAAAACCCGCAGACACAAGGCGACGCCAAGAAAACACGCGCTGATAGGAAACGGCGTGGAGCAGATAAATAAGCACAAAGAAGGAAGCAGACGGGCTAGGAGTCGTCTGTTAATACCAAATATGTCCTTTACTCACGTTATTCCATATACATTCATATGTATTTTGAACCCCTCTGTCTGTTTCACCAGACACTCTGGTTCTAACTGTGGAGGTGATCTTTGCATAATCTGCTTTTATGTAGATTTAAATGTCTGCACAAACCTACGTCCCTCCAGGTTTTACACTGGGCCCCTTTACAGTTTCAGGACACTTGCCAATGCTCTGTAACTCCCATACTCTTTTCCCGGAGCTGATCTGATTAAACACAAGTTAAAGGTCCCACAGGAGTGATGTGGCACGAGCCTGAAATCCTCACTGATGCTGAGGAGTGAGTGCACGTGAGCCAGGCGTGTCGCGCACTAGATAGATGTAGAGCAGCACGACTTGTTTGACACAGGTGTTAGTGATGTGGGCACAAGACGATCCTGCACATGCTGTAGACCTGACCCAGGCTTTTGGAAAGCAGGGTCCGTGTGTTCTAGCTATTGGAACATCTTAATGGACTGGAGCGATCTGAGTTCCTGACACAAGTCAAGATGTTTGGTGGGAACAGAAAATAATCAGAATATAATGACTTTACTTAGCATACATAGCATATTTTATCATTATAAAATTTACATTGGTATATAAATTAAACTTTTAACAATAAATAGATAATATATCAGTGTTCATATTACCTCCAGCCTGCTCTCTCCATTTTATATACACAGTAAAACATGATGTCCATTGGACCTGAATGTTGACAATGGACATAAATCGTGATGTGTGGAATTGTCTCATGTCGATATAATTCTTAAAAGTAGCGGGATGGGGTCTCCTGGGTGTGACAAAGTGATGGGTGTGTTCGCTCCGATACTGCAACAAAGCCGACTCTGTTCGTGGTTTACTGCTGTGACATCATGTGCGTTGTGACAGTGATGCTGAACACAAGTAAAGATGGACCAACGTCGAACAAAGCGGCAGAAACAACTGATCCCCTTCCTGTCTGTTTGTACTGTGTATATGGAAGACCCAGAAAATGATGGAATACTCATCAAGCAGTTCACCGCTGCAGCTATAGTGCGTTCAGTAAACTGAATCTAGCTGGAATTAATTTTAGTTCAGAGCTGATGACTGTTGATTGAAGAGCTGTTTGTTCTCTCTCTCAGTTGATTTATCCTTGCAGGAGCTGCTGCAACTGTCTGGAGCGCTAACTCCCCGATAGCTGACAGAAACACGGTCACTTGTACGTCACAGAATGACGATTCGTCCTCCCGCCTTGTCAGATAAGTGCACGACTGGCTGCGCTTGGGGCCGGCTGATTCAGCATTCACACTCACTTTCAGGCCATTAACACAGCCCTGGGCTAAAGCAAGGCAGACAGCGAAAGGTTAAATGCTCGCGTGTAAAATGAAAAGTCAAATAACCCCTGGGCAAAGTTGGCCTCGGGGCGATCATGCAAATAGTGATGTGTCACTTACAAGTGTCGATAAACTTGCAGTCACATATTGTGGCAAGGGGTAAATGAGAGACAATCACCCACGGTAACGGAGACTTCGTGGCCACTACACACAAACTGCATGAGCACAATAACATTAAGAGACCAATTTCACCACCTCATTAAAATAGTCACTTCTGTTGCAGTAACTGATACTTGGACACTTGGACAGATAAAAAACAGGCCTGGAGGCAACGCGAGCTTTACGTTACCATGGTTTCTTTGTGTTTGTGTTACTTTGTAGCAGTTTTATCACTTTATGGCGACATTTTCTCGCTTTGTGGTTGTTTTGGTTACTTCATGTGTCTTTGTGACTTTCAAACTAACTACACAAAGTTTAACTACAGCACACATTAGTTTCCCAAAGCCGACCTTCGTCTGACCCATTGTGTAGAGGAGCTGATCACGTGACTGGCAGCGACCCAATTCCATCTGCCACAAAACCAGTTCAAAGCAGCGTCACTGAATCGGATGAAAACGTGAAACCGTGGGAGATGCAGAAATCAGCTGGACCCAGTTCTCCACCAGAGAAATCTGTTATCTACAAGTCCAAGCTTCGGCTTTAGCTAAGTCAGCGCCGCAACCGTCAGGAGTTCTGCAGGAAGAACTCTGGGACCGTCAGGAGTTCTTGACAGCATCCTGATTATTCTGTTACAATGACTCTGGAAGTGCCAGACCTACTGTACGAGGTTTCTGTGTGACTGAGACGCAAGAATCAGCCGGTGAAAACGCTCCACACGGAGTAAATAATGAATAATGACGATGACAAGAGGCCTACTCCAAGTTTAATATTCATGCAGCACACTCACGCTTATGGTTGTTCTTGCGCTGGAAGGGTAGTGTGTGTCGCTCCGAGTCCTCTTCCCCCTCCTCGTCTGCCAGATGCGTGTGAGTGTAATGGTAGCTCAGCCCTGGGCGGTTCTTATAGCGCTTTCCACAGACTGGAACACACACAGACAGACACGGCACAGAATTAAATTTGTATCTAAAAGTACAGGAATTAAAAAAAAGAGAAATAGCAACAGAGTAGAAATAAAAAGTTGCTCACTGTCACAGACGTAAGGCTTGTCTCTGTCTTCAATAGCAGGCGGCTCTTGTCTCTTCCTCATGCCTCCGACACCGTAGGCCTGCAGGGAGCGCACACACACGCATGGAAGATAACACAGAAAGTTTCAACTTCCACAGGTTTCGCACAAGTCTGCACCATAAACAGAGCGTAACATCACACTCCTTACTTGTGCATTTAAATGTCACACACACACACGCACGCACACACACACACACGGTCGCATTCCAATCATCTGCTCTCAGTGTAAAGCTCCACTTCCAGCAGGAGGGGGCTGATGACACCTAGCAGGGGAGCAACAGCTCCAATTAGCAACCCTGGGGTCTGCGTGTGAGAATTGTGTGTGTGTGTGTGTGTGTGTGTGTGTGTGTGTGTGTGTGTGTGTGTGTGTGTGTGTGTGTGTGTGTGTGTGTGTGTGTGTGACGCGCCTCGGAATACGTTGTTAACACTTGATTATCCTCCCATAGGACGCTTGAAAGAGGGCGAGGGGAGGAAAACTGCCTGATCTAATCAAAGTTGTAAAAAAGGTCATCCCAGCATGATTTCAATCTGTGGATCTGTTTGCATTAACTCTCAGCAGTAACTGTTGCTTTGTCAGATCATGTTGTCCCAGACTGTGTCACATACTGTACAGGCTCCGCTCCCTTTGTCACACGCACTATCTGAAGCTGCCAACCTCCACATCGCTCCTGTCTGCGGCTTCGTACGGAGTCCAACAATGCACTTCCTGACGCATTAGACCGGCGCGGGCGATGCTGTCTTACCCGCGCTTTGGTTCGGTTCTTGCGCTTTGGGACATCTTCCTCCAGCTCGTCCACCTCCAGCTCGTGAGGGAAGTCCCCGACGAGCAGCTTCTGTAGGTGAGATACAGAGGAGAGTGAGGAAAATGTCCCCTTTTAGGGCTAAACAGACTCTTTCTGGTGAATATCTGAGCTGTGCATGTGCAGAATCTGTGAGAAAACAGGAACTGTAGCTCGTCAGTAAATCTGATTGACGTCTGCACGGAAAGATGCCGATGCACAGGCGGCCTGCGAGGACTGGAAGCAGGAGGGGCCCCAGATTACAGCTTCTAAACACTACTCTCGCTCTCAAGGGGCCACCGTGAGGGCCAGCCAGTCAACTACTGATTGATTAGCTGTCCGTCTGCGTTCGAGAGCAACAACCTTCAGCTGGAGAAATATTCCAGCCAGATGGCATTAAAGTTTGGCAGTGGGCTGTAAAAGAGGACACGGTATGACAAGGAGAACGTCAGAGTGAGCTACCGAGACAGACCACGAACGCACACATGCAGGAAAAAGGCCCCAACAACAAGCAAAGAGTCTCACCTGACACTCGCTCATTGGCTCTTCTTCCTTGGTTTCTACTTTCTTGTCCAGGGTCTCCCCAGCGAGCAGCGACTCCAGCACGGGACCATCTGGGATGCCCCCCTCCTTCTTCAGGGAAGCCTCGTAGTCTGAGCAATGAGACAATTACAGTCAAAACACAGCGGCGCCCTCACGTTCACGCTGACATGCTCAGTGGCGCTGACAGCGCCCCGAGGAGATGAGATTTGGCTGATTCACCGAGGCACGAGGGCTGATCATCTGGAGTTTGTGTGAAATGCCATGAGTGGCTGTGTTGCTTGTGGGATGTCGCTGCATTTGTGCTACTCTTCATGCAACGCGCTGCTGCAGAAGCAGGTTATGGTGAGTTTTAGCTAATGCACAAAGCAACGACGGGTGCCTTGCTAAAGGCACAGGTCCAGGGATGCAGGTGTCCAAGAGAAAGAGCCGGTGTGTCTCCAAGGGACCGCTCGGAGATACAAATAACTAAAAAGACTCAGAAAAACTACAAAGATGACTAAATATAGACGCGAAACCTGCAGAATGTCAGCGAAGATGCAAACAACCACTTTAAGTCTCATTCAAAATGTGGGTCTTGCTGCTCTGTGTGTTTCTACCCATTGGCCTGTTTTACAGTAAATGCATCACCTTCAGATAATATGTGGAATGAAACCTTGAAGCCACTAATGTCGGACACGTGCTGCGACATTGTTTATCTTACTTTTACAGAACAAACAAAGGCTGAAATGGACAAATTAAAAACTCATCTAATTTATCAATATTCATCCCATTTTCTCATTCGCTGTCCGTTGGAGAGTAAGTGGGGTCATCTACACCTACAGTGTGAGAACCATCGCACCTCCTTCTTACCAATTTTGAACTCGATGGGTACGAGCCGAGGGTCCTCCAGGATGTTTAGCCGTCTCTTCTTGCGCCAGCAGCGTGCGGGATACGTGTACAACTGACCTGGAGCGTGACCTGCAACACAGAGGGACGCGTATTACAGCTCATAATGAAAATAATTACTGAAAAGGTTCCGCCACGCATGAATAACGTTAATAGCCATAAACTGTCAGACTGGATCGTTGCGGTGAATCATACTGTTATGTATGAATGCTTATTGTTGTTGCACGCTGAAGCTGACGTGAGCATGATTCATTTTGCTAATACAATAATCTCATGGTGATGCAGCGAAGTGGGATATTTCTCTGTGAACAGGTGCTGCTTTAGGAACAGTGGATTTATCACCTGGGGACAATAAACCCGTGTTGGGCTAAAGGCTTAAGGTGAAACGTTTGAGCCAAGGCTGGTTCTAAATGCAGCCTTTTTCATTCGGCGTTTGGAGGAACCAACCAACAAACAGAATAGTTTTATTGGCAGACACAAAGTAAAATTGTCCACACACACACACACACACACACACACACACACACACACACACACACACACACACACACACACACACACACACACACACACACACACACACTCACACACACACTCACATATGGTCTCGCTGGAATACTTGGTGCCAGCGGCATATCATTGCCTACAGGGGTGTCTGATTCACTGCCAAAACACACTTGTGTTACAGAGAAAGAGAAAGCGATGAGAAAACACCCTTTGGGGGAAAGTAAAAAAAGTTGAGGTGCGAAACGTCGGAGCCCTGGAAAAGTGGAGGAGGAAATGAGGGAGGAAGGAAAGCGAGACAGAAACAAGCAGGGCAGAGGAAGGAAGGACGCCACGAGGCGAAAGACTGGGGAAGAATCATTTGCGCAGCACAAGAGTTGGCAAAAAGCGAGCGCCACCCAGTTCTAACGAGCAGCACGCACACACACACACACACACACACACGCACGCACGCACGCACACACACACCTGGCCCACGGTGGTTCTTCTCCATCCAGATGTAGCAGTTGCTCTGGGCCACGCCGGTCTGGGAGTCCAGGAAGGGGAGCCGCATGGAGCGCTCGGCGCACAGACGGGCATTGTAGCTGCGGCAGTGCTCAATGGCCTCCTTGTAGAACTCCTCGCCGAGGCTGAGGGGGAGGAGGGAGGGGGGAGAGTCCGTCAGCGGGGGGGGGGGGCAGAACCACAGTGCACGCGCGGCGCCTCCGCGGCCCCGCGTGGGGGCTCGGGTGTTTTCCCGTGGACGTGGGCAGGTTCTGCCGGGTCACGGCGGCTGAGCTGGCAGCGTCACGCATGCAGTACAGTAACACATTCCTCACTGTGAGGACAATGTATTTTCTCACCTGAACAAGTGTAAGTTTGATTAAGATTCAGTGTAATCTTCTTCCCTTTTGTTCCTCCCTCCCTCTCTCCCTCCCCCCCGTCTCTCGTCCTCCCTCTTACCTGTTCTTGATGACTGCGCCTCCAGATTGCCTGTAGGGAGAAGAAGAAGAGGGGAGAGAAAAACAATGGATGACGGTGAGTCACTCCCACAGCCTGCGTTCCGTCGCCCTCGTGCTCCATCACTATTCTCTGAATTATGTCCTCTCTCTTGTTTTGTTTTGTTTTTTACATGTAACTTTCACACTCTGCCCGTCGCTTTCTACACTTCTTGTTATATTTTCTTCTGTCTTCACACTTTGGGTCCACGCTCCCTCTCTCTCTCCTCTTTGTCTCTCCTGTTAATCACTACTTTTCGAGGTCCTCCCGCTGAGTGTAGGCATCAAGGTCACTTTTTCTATTCAGACTGTAGATACAGGACACATGAAACCACAGCTGCACACACACACACACACACACACACACACACGCACACACACACACACACACACACACACACACACACACACACACACACACACACACACACACACACACACAGGACTCCTGCTATATCTGACAAGGTGTTTGTATTTTGGGACGTGAAACCATTATTTCACTCCACTTTCCTTTCCCAAGTCAGACTCTGAAAATTATTTAAGAGGAGACACAGCAAGTCCGAGTGCAGATATAGTTTAGCCCACAAAACTTGACTATAGTACCCACAATGCAACACTGCTGCTGGCTGCTCACTCCCAGAACTAGTTTCACTTGTTTTGATGGGCCAACAACATAACTATTAAAAGGTAAAAAAATAACTTTATTATTATTATCATACACCAAAGCGTAATTGTTTTTGCCAAATAATATATAAAATATATTTTCAATTAATAGACAAATAGAACGAAGCATGAAGGGAAGAAAGGCCAAACTCAGCGGAGCCGTGTGACCCAGCAGATGTTAGTGAAGTCTGACAGCTTTTGCGTGGCGTCTTCCAAACGTCCTAAACCGGCTCTGCAATCTCACGGGTCATCGTCGGACATGTGACATTTACAGGATGCGACTGGGGCATCAATATGTGGGGCACACGGCGCTCGTGTCCGTTAATGTGACACCGGGCATGAGCTGTTGCCTTCTGCTCCAGAGGATGCGCCTCTTTGCAGCTCAGCGCCCGTTACTGGCGATGCACGCCACCATCAGGTCATTATATATTTGTGCTGCCGTCACCAGAACTTTCTCCCACCTCATTTCATTTGCGTCTGTGCCGGCGCCGTGCTCGTTTAAAATGAGCAGACGAAATTTGAAGCAGGGTGGAAACCAGAAACAACAGAAAAGCAGACATTCCCACAGACACAGACAGAAGTGTATGCAAATGAAAAGGCATGAGGATGGGCAAGATATATATTCACACAGTGCAAGGTGCTCAAACAGCCGTGTACGTTCTCAGATCCAGGAAGCCTTACAGGGTGATTTTAAATATTAAGAGGAACATGGTGAGAAACGACTTGGACTTCAAGGCTGCACTACTGACCAAAAAGAAATAGGCTGCACCAGAGAAAAAGAGAGAGACGGGGAGACTGATGGAAAAAAGGAAAACATTCAAAATGCAAAGCAGCTCACCCCTGAGCTCCCCATCCACCTTCTCCCTAGCAGCCCTCTCACTTCAAACCCTTCTCCATCCATGCCTCCATCGCCCCCCTCCCACTCCCCTCTGCTGCCTTTAGAGGTACTGGAATAAGTCGGTACCCCCTCGATAATAAGTTGACAGCTGTAGAAAATGGCTTCTTTCAATTTGGGTGCTCCCAATCTCATTATATTGTGATAGCAGAGCCGCATGACTGTTTGCCTGTTTGGAGGCTCGTACAGGAGGAGAGCCGAGGCACTCGAAGCGGAAGCTGAGGAGGAAGTGGAGAGAAGACACTTGAAGAAAAGAAAAGGGAGAGCGAATGTGACGGGCAGAGGAGAGAAAATGAGACAGAAGAAAGTGACATCCAGGGAGTAAGAGGCCCAACTACCGGGAGAGGGGGACGGAGAGAGGGGTATTGGGCTGTGCAGTAACAAGGCACGGTGACCTGTGAAAAGCCTTTTGGACATGCAGCTCCCAGATAACACTTCTCATCTTTTAGGTCTTTGTCATTTAACAGAAGACTGTGGGCACATTTACTGGACCATGAATACACTAATTCAGCTGTAAATAGCTACAAATAAAAAAACAGCATTTCATCATTTGCCATTAAAGATTAATATTCAGCTTCTAGATTTGATTCGAAAATCGCACTTTTATATGTTATAGCCGCTTAAAGATGACCAACAAAAAAGGCACCACCATGGATGGATGGACAGATGGATGGATGGATGGATGGATGGATGGATGGATGGATGGATGGATGGATGGATGGATGGATGGATGGATGGATGGATGGATGGATGGATGGATGGATGGATGGACGGACGGATGCAACGTCTGATTTCCTTCCTATTCCTGCACGGTGTAATAATGAACCTAATAGAAATATTCTGGACTTGTCAGGGTGTAGCCCACCTCCCACCCCCCAACAGCTGAGATTGGCTCCAGCATTGCAGGGTCGGGTTCAACATCAAGCTGTGTCTAAAAGCTTCAGCGAGGAGCATGCACTGAATCATCAGCTTGCAGACTTGTTTCATTTGCTCTGTTTCGAAGGATGGACATATACGAGGCAAACTCATGGCCTGTCACAGGAAACAAGGGGCCCGGCTCAGGTTGAACGCGCCACATTTTAGCCCCTTATCTTGTTTATTTCATATGTACACACGCCGTTGCCTCCTTCCAGCATGTGTGCTGTGGGATTTGCTGCTGGTATCTGCTGGCTGTAGCACCATATTAAATATGCAAACATAACTGCTCTAAGTGAGTAAGTGTAACGTATTCAGGGGAAGAAAGGTCTGGGAGTTAGCATTGCTGTACACAGGAACTCCTATGGAGTAGCTGCACCAGCCTGGCCTGTGGCCATGGAGGTCCGAGCAGAGAGAGGCATGGAGAAATCAAACTGCCCATCATGAGACCACACTGCTGACAACGGAAAGCTGAGACACACACACACACACACACACACACACACACACACACACACACACACACACACACACACACACACACACACTGGCCTCACTCGGCTTTACAACAAATTTTCCTGTTCCGTTCGATTTCGTTTTGTGATATTTTTTTTTTGACATGCCTGTCTATTTTTATTTCATTGCAGCTCCACAGCTTTACATTCACACGTGCGACGGAGACTTATGTACGAGCGCAGAGAGAGATCCAGAGAAAGAGAAATACTAGCAGCCTTAGTAATTAGCTGGCGTGGAGCCAACTCACCAGCAAACTGGAGCTGACTACCAAAAATGTCCAAGCAGACATGACGGAAATGACAATCGCCCGGGCCCTCGCTGTGCAAGGGCACACAAACACAGAGGACACCTGCACACATGCAGGCACGCACACAAACAGAAGCGCACACTGCTAATACACATGCACACACAGACAAACGCGGACGCAGATATTTAATTATTTTACCCAAAACGTCTGTTGCTGTGTGACTGGTGTCTGATGAAACTCACATTTCCTCTCATTTTGCTTTTAGCATCTTCTCCCCAATTTGACTCTTTGCTTGAATGAGCCTCGCTTGTAAGCTGCTCTGGATAAAGGCATCTGCCAGACGACTAAATGTGAACCTACAGTAAATGTAAATCACGCATTTGCCTGAGTGGGCTTTACAATCTGTACAACAAGAGACACACACACGCAATCACAACCAAATCAAGACTAGATGAAGACAGAGGAGGAGCGTGCCTGGAGCATTCAGCGTCTGTGTGTGTGTGTGTGTGTGTGTGTGTGTGTGTGTGTGTGTGTGTGTGTGTGTGTGTGTGTGTGTGTGTGTGTGTAGCCTAAGCCCACACTGAGCTGTCTGCCTCAGCCTCCACTGAGCAAACAGCAGGGAGGGAGAGGCCTCCATGAAGAAACTGGTATCACTGGGAGCGCGCACACACACTCACACATGCACACAAACAAATAAACAAACCCCTTTGTGCTGCTGACAGGCAGCAGACATGCAGCCTTCCTAAAAAGCACGGCCACCCCGCCGAGCCCACCGTGGGTAAGCTATTGTCTGAATCTCTTGGTGATCCCTCAAGTCCCATCCAACAGAAGCAGTCCACTTCAGCACACACTGAGTCTCAGTCCAGTGTTGTATCCACACTCTGCTAAAACACACAAACACACACTGCCGGCAGCACTTTGTGGTTATGGTGCAATTAGCCACACCAATTAGCAGACTCCCAAACCAATAGAGGAACAGAGGGCTCCCCCTAGAGGTGCAACCACGGCATTGTAAACGCCAAAGAGGAATATGAAGAAATTCTAAAAATTGGTTCACAATCACAAAAAAAAATGTCAACGCCAACAAAAGATTTGATTTCAGCGGTGGTTTCCAACTGGGAGGAATGAGGTAATTAAACTGAAAGGAAATTAAGTAGTCCACATGCAGATAGCTTCACGAGGGCTGGGGGCGGATTGTATGGGAGTATTTTGCACTTCACACTTGCTGCGGGGACCGTGGCTGGCAGCTCCGCGTGCACTGGGGCGAACGCTCGGCGCTCGGCGTCCTCGGGTCCGCGCACCTGGCGCACGCACCTGTCTGCTACGGTCCATCTGTGCAGCTACGCTCACGGAGACGGGCGCTCGCTCGCTGGCTCTCTGTCGTCTGGAGCGTGGAGGGCTAATACTACACTACAGGAGCGTGGCTCCCCTCCCCCACCCCCGGCCCAGCCCAGCCACGGCTGAACTCAACAGATTAAACTATGCAATATCACCCTTACCAATTCACCCCCCCCCCCCCCCCCCCACTCGTTATCTCGTGACGCTATATATACAAATACGCACGCCGGTGGCGTCCGTCACCTATGGGGAGTTAATGAAAACAGCAGCAGACGCACCTTTGTGTTAGCGAGCGAGTGGTGGCAGAGCGTGTTGTCAGTCGGGAACACAAAGACGCAGTTTGACACTGACAGACAGACAGATGGACAGACAGGAGTGTGTGTGTGTGTGTGTGTGTGTGTGTGTGTGTGTGTGTGTGTGTGTGTGTGTGTGTGTGTGTGTGTGTGTGTGCAGGAGCGGACGTCTGCCACGCTACCAGCTGGAAAACGTCAGTTTCCCTGAATCGCTGTCACAGCAGTGTGTGTGTGTGTGTGTGTGTGTGTGTGTGTGTGTGTGCGTGTGTGTGTGTGTGCGTGCGTGCGTGCGTCTGCCACTGACTGTTTGCATATTTGAGCATCATGTGAGCTCTGACAGAGGAAGGCAGCGTGAGGGAGGTTCACAGAGTCATGCAACAGCTCGTGTTATTTCTGACAGCGCTACCTGCCGCGTGTGAGTCTAATGAAGAGCTCCGTGTCGTCGCTGCCTCATTGTCCACTGGGTGCGGTTGCCTTGAAGCCACGGTGAAGCCTGCGTGGTCCCCGCTCACGCGTGCACGCCGGCATCGGCCTGTGTGTGGCTGCACTGTGCATTGAGCAGTACATCAGGCTAAGGCAATCTGCCTCTGAACAGCTCCTTCAGGTGAGATTTATCGCCACTGCACTTGGCCTCTTATTATGGCGATGGATTCCCTACCTCCGTATCAAGAGGCGCACGTGCGACTGCATGTGTGTGCCTGTGCCCTTATTAAAGTGTTGTGGAGGGAAGCAATCATTTGTTTGTGTTGACTCCTCCCTCAGTGTTGTGTTGACTCCTGATGGGGACCCACTGGACATGCAGAGACGCTAATATCAATGGAGGAGGAGGAGAGGAGAGATCTGGCTTCGCTTATTTTGCCACCACACCTTTTCCGTTTGGACTACAAGTCGCCGCCTCACAGGACTACAAATTCCAAATGTCCTGCCTGGAAATCACACAAAGTCCCAAAGCAGTGGAGCTGACTGACAGTCAGTTAGGTAGCACTGGAGAAATAGGTCATAGAGCTAAAAATACTTATCTATGTCTCTCTCTCTCCCTCTCTCTCTCTCTCATTCTTTCTTTCTGTCTCTCTCTCTCTCTATCCCATCTACTTAAAAAAGACAGTATAACAAAGTATAACAGATATAGTCTAAATAAAGGGATGATGAAAGGAAGAACTGGGAAAAAGAAATACGCTTAAAAACATCAGACCTCAGGCTTACTCCCATACGAGTAAAGAAAGAACTGAGAGCAAGGGAGGCGAAGAGTGTGTGCTCCCCATCGCGTGTTAATGCCTGTGTGTGTGTGTGTGTGTGTGTGTGTGTGTGTGTGTGTGTGTGTGTGTGTGTGTGTGTGTGCGTGTGTGTGTGTGTGTGTGTGTGTGTGTGTGTGTGTGTGTGTGTGCGTGTGTGTGTGTGTGTGGCTCCATCCTTACGGGTAATACCACACAAATGAGCGAGTGAGGAAATGAAAGGGAGAGATTGAAGGAGAAGAAAGATCTGGAAATTCATGCTCAGGCTGTGGTTTCAGCATCTCTGTTTGCACACAGTTGGTTATTACATGGAACTCATTTAGCTCAGCTCAGTCAGGCAGCGCAGAAATGATATTATATAGGCCCAGCCACAACCGCAGCCACACCATTATCTACATTTCTCCCCGCAAATACCACAAAGAAATAGCAACGCTGGAGACGTGGCGTACGAGCTGCCATTTTGACAAACTGTGCCACCTGTGCTTTCAAACGATTGTCATGGTGGAGGATTTCTGATGCTCACGTCATTTTATTGCACTTTGTCCCGGAAATATTTTCATTCTTAAGGATTGTATTGCCTTATTCGTTGGTCTCATTAAGAGTAAGTGCAAGCAGATCCTCGTGCAGCACAACGCTGTTCGATGCCACCAAATTTTGTGCACACGGTGAACTATGAGGACTGGATGTTAGCATATGGTGTCAATCCACAGTAAATCCTTCCAAAGGAACTTCTTAGGAATAAGCTATAGCAAGAAGATTTACAGGGATCTGCCTAAATGCATAGAAGATTTTGCTCACTCTATTTTGCTGAATGCGAAAGTGGCGACACGCCTTGAAAGGAGAGGAGAGCGGTGGGTGGGAGGTTGAGGGCGAGGGGCTCGGAGGGCTCAGTCGGTCTGAGGCCTGGAAAAGATGGAGATGGGGGCGAGACGGGGGAAATGGCTGAACAAAAGGGAGATGGTGCGAAAGAGTGATGGATGGAGAAAGTGATGGGGAGGGAGGGAGGGAGGGAGGGGACGCGGACGGCGGAGGTGATGGGAGGACACGGAGGAGAGGCGAGGAGGAGACGGAGGCACGCGAGAAGGAGGGAAGGGGAGATTAGACGAGGGCTTTAATCCAGCGGAGGCGCCGGCGGAGCGAGGGCCGACGGGGGGAAATGCCCAGTAGATCTGCGCTAGCTGCTCCCCTCCATTGTGCCTCCATGGGCCCGCTCTCGCGACAGCTGTAAACAGATCTGCACCCACTGGATTCACTGCCGGGCGTCTGCGAGGCTCGGGAGCATCTGGGGGAAACCGGACCCGGTTCCACCACGCGTCCGGCCGACGAGTTTGTTTGTCGACGCGCTAATTACGAGCGCTCGTTCAAAGGCTGATGGCAGTGTGGTAACTGGAACGTAATTAAGCCCATGCTGCGCAACAATAGTCTTTATGCAGTTGGTGAGACGTTAAAAGCGGCGCTGATTGCCGAGGCCTTGTATAATGCATGCGTTCAGCTTTTTTGTCTGCGCGTAGCGTCGCTGTAGTGAAACAATGTGCAGGATGAGACCTGTGTGACAACTTGGCCGCTTTGTTGCGCGTCTTCTTTACGTCTCTTTTGTAGAACTTACAAATCGTGGCGCCGGCTAAAAATTGGCCAGGAGCTCATTAGGCGCTGGCCCTGAGCCGCCTTTCCACCCATTATCCACACGCCGCTCTTTCACCCTGGTGTTTCCTTCCTCCGCCTACAACCTCGTCCCCTCTCTGCCCTGATATACATCCCATGCAAATCAGTCAATTTAATCCCCTGACATGCTGTCACCCAGGGCCTTTGGGAGCAGCCTAGTCACACGTTGGCTCTGCTCGGCTCAGAGTCCCAGAGACAACAGGAGAGGAGGCGAGAGGAGAGGCCCCACATCCCGTCCACCTGTCTGTTCCCGTCCCATCATCGCAGCGGCTCCAGTGACAACCACGGACCGAGCAAACGCCTAATTAAACCACACAACTACTCCCGGGACGTGCATTTTCTCTTATTCGGGTGTGTGTTGTGTCCAGGGCGCATTTAAATAGCGCCACAGCCAATGAAGGCACGACACAGTTGCCCAGTCAGTAAACTACCGTAGCATCCTCTGCCTGTGAAGTGCTCTTCAAAGCAGGCACGTACAGGGCATTCGTTCATGGAATTGCACGAAATGTCGCCTGGGTCTGCACCTCAGACAGACAGACAGACAGACAGACAGACAGACTATATCCCATATCACTGCTCAGGTAAAACCTCCTGCCGCCTGCGCTTCGCTTCGCGCACGGATCTTTTGACTTTTCTTTGTTACAAACTGCCGAACCCACATCTCCATTGCCCGCACAAACACTCCGGGGTTGTGTGTTTATGCCGGGGCTATTGTGATTTGTGTAACTACCCGCTGACAGACGCACATCAGCCACCTTTTTGGCCGGGAGCCCAGGCGGGCAGCAGGCGTCTACATTCCGCTGAAGCCAGTCAGAAAAAAAGAGAAAGAGGTTCCAAAATATCTGCACAAAGGGGGTCGTCACAAGAGAAACTTAACGGTGGAAAAGGGCTTAAAAGACCCTCTGGGGGAAATGAATGTCCGCTAAGTGTAAAACGCTGGATTGCAATTCGCGTTTTATTGTGGGCTTTATTATAGGGCGCGAAGATGAAAGCAAGTCTCGGAGTTGAAGCCGCACACCAGCGTCTCTACCTCAGCCCATGCATATGCGAAAGGTCCGGCAGTAAAGGTAGCGCTGCTGCCTAAAGCCCGATCTGCCTACCTGTTTACCCCCCCATCCGAAACACAATGTGCACACAGGTACCGTAAAGCCGTCGAAGCCCGCTGCCCCCCGGCTTTGGCCACTCCGGTGCGGCTTTGACCGTGATCTTGGCTGACTACACTGGCAAGGGACATAGCGGGTCACCCAAATCTACCTCCAGCATTCCTCCATATCCCCGCACACGCACCGCTTGTTGGCTCGGGGAAACGATTATTTGAATTGCATCGGAGCGCACAATAATCTGCCCCGTGCCAAAAACACAACCCCCCGGTCCGCCGCAAATAGAACTTTTGCTCGCCGCTTATTCGCATGCACTGGCAGTATATTTCTATCTCTGTTGTGTACCTTGCATGTATAGATGCGCTGGCAATCATGCTGAGAAATATCAGGCAATTCAAGGAACCTAAATTGCACTGACAGCATGCACAATTACACAAAACGCGCAAACGCTTAGAAAATTGTAGCCTACTTACGATTTGAGGGGGTTCTGTACCGCTGTGGCCATTTTGATATAGTATGATAGAATGCAACACTGCAGAGCCCGGTATTGTACATGTAATGTAGCAGCTATTTCAATTTCATTCATTCTCTGGGGCTGCGGCTGCAGCGAGCAGCCAATGGGACGCGGGAGCGCTCCGTGACAGCTTTGGGGAAGTGTAGTTTTTACGCATGTCAACATGAAACATGCCGAGGACGAGGGCACTACAAGTACCAGCGGGGGAAGCGGTTTAAGTGGCCCGCAGTCCCGCCTCGGTCTTGTAAGGGCAAAGCTGTCCCCCAGATCCCCATTTTTTTAAAAAATAAATATCTACAGTTGTGTCAAGGTTGGGCTGTCAGCTTGAGGATGCCAGTATCTGCTGTGCAGATACTGTTGCTATGTCTGGATAATGGTGATGATGGCAGGTTTCAAACTGAACTGCCCCCCCCCACCCCCCACCCCACCCCCCAAAATGTCATCTCATTATAACACCGGGAACTTGATGGATACATTTCTCAATGAAGGCTGATGAATATTTTTCCTTGCACAATCTTATACATATGTACACACTGTTAGACCGGATAGTCAACAATCAGGTTAAACGTCACCCCAGTGCTTATCAGAAATAACCAAAAAAAGAACAAAAATAAAAAAAATAACTAAATTTGCATATTATAGTGGTCACCAATGTGTTGGGAATATTAGCATATCACAGTCCATTACCCCTCCGTAACCAGTGAGTACTCTCTGTTTTAGGGCAACTTAAGATATGCTTTGTCTGCATAACCTCAAATTAGTGGTGGCATGTTGGTAGACCCTCAGTTAATCTTATATTATCTATGCTAGATAGCTCTGCACTGAGCAGCTTTAATTATTCATTAATCAGGGGCGATGGGTTGGGAGTAGGCCTATAATTGATTCTTTCAGACATTTGTCTCTCATGGTTGAGCCCAGAGAAAGGCTGGGACCCTCTCCAAACCCTTTACTCCTCCACCCTTGATTCATTCCTTCCTTAATTCCTTCCCATCTGCTATCTTTCTGTGCTTGCTCATTTGTTCATTTCCTGTATCCTTTAACGAACCCACCTCACAAGGCCTATTATTTTACACCCAGAAGAACATGCTGTCCTATACAAACTCCGGTTTAACTCTTGGCGTTTCTTTGAACTGCCTCCAAATGGAATCTTTTGACCATTTGAGGTGGGAGGAAGGAAGAACTAAAGGAAGGAAGGTCGGACGGAGCCTAGCCAGGACTCTCAGACACTGGTTCTGGAATTTAGCTCTCCATGTCATGTTAGCAGCAGTGGCGCCGCTCTAAAGCCATTCAGTGACATGTGATATTTATAGATCTGTGCTAACAAATATTTAATGAACATTAGCAAGCTGCTCTAACATGGCACTACTGCTCTGATGAAACTCTCATTGCCATTAAAAGGAAATTTAAATTTTTGCATCTACTGCTGCGCTTAGGAATTAGCTGCAGTTGTAAAACAGCCTAATTTTCAGCTTTATGTAGTGGAACAAATACTTGGACTTTAATTTTGTTGGTTTAGCGTCATTATTTTAGGATTTAAAATCTACTGCATAGCAAACTGATGCATGTAAAAAGAACGGAATCTAGTTTAATTTTATAGTTTATTATTTGTTCACTCACCTCAGAAGTTCTATGGATAACAGGCAAGGTGTCATACTGTACTCGACCACACGGTGGTGGTAATGCGTCAGCCGGGGCGTAACAACCAAATGCAGAATGCGTCTTACGTCACTGGCTACGTGCCCTGTAGCCCCTCCTGCAGCGTCAGCAGTCCACGCGCTGTTGTTTTGATTGACGTACCGAGCGGAGTCATGTTGCTCCAACTTTCATTTTTCTTTTTGTGGCTACAAACGAACTCTAAGTAATTGAACAACGATGTCCGAAATATTGATGAAGGAAATGGAGAAGATTTCAATCAGCCCATTGAAGCCCGAGGAGCGTCCGGACCTTGGCCGAAGCTTTCTGCTGGTGGATCAAGATGAAAACCTGCAGGTAAAGTTACGATGGCTAACGTGAGCTAACGCTAACTGCTAACAATTAAATGCTAGGCTAGGCTAAGGAAGGCAGCATGAAGAAGACCCTATAATAACCGTAGCAACCGATACTAACGGTGACACCGTTGAAACCTGAGTCTAGCCAATCTTAAAGACACCTGGCGTTAGCTCGAAGTCAGAATATATAACAAATCGGGCATGTTTGCTAATGTGACTGTTAACAGCAAGTCTTAAAGCCGTAACGCCGTGTAAATTGCTAATAGGCTAATCACGTGTTTTCGCTATCAAGGACTCATTAATCCCCAAAAACGTATAAACTAAATCTGAGCGAGGCTGAGCAGCGAATGCGTTTCCCATGGGGAAAATCCCTGGTGAGTCATGCAGCCCAGCTGATCCGCGGGGAGGAAGTCATATTGTCGTTACAGCTGTACAAACTGCAGCCGATAATGGTTTTCGTGCTCGACGGTGCAACCTCGGACATAAACACAATCATTTGTTTTGACATGACTAAAGTGGTCTTAGTGGAACTTTGTTAAGGAAGACGCGCTGACGAGGCTCATATAGGTTTCATTTTTTTTCTTTGTTTATATATCACTGTTATTATCTTGGTGTGAGAACTTAGTGGAAGGGCGAACTGAATAAATAATACAGTATTCCGTATTTCACATTTTAATCTAGTTTTCTGTTCATCCTTAAAGTTTATTTAACTTTAAATAAATAAGTTTATTTTATATTTAAAGGTTCTTACCGTGGAAAAAGGAATTACACATCATTATTAAATTTTCTTCATTCAGTGACATCAATGCGGAAGAAAATGATGTTAAGACAGTCTAGCAATTCATCTTTTTTGTACTTAATTATATATGAACTTGTTGTCCTCACTTTCTCATCAGATCCGTACCGAGTCTGAGTTTGTTGAAAGACTTGGCTGCGGGGACGTGTCAGGCGTCAAGGTTCTCTCCATCTTTGGCAACACTGGTGATGGCAAGTCCCACACCCTCAACCACATCCTCTTCAATGGTGAGACTGTTTTCTACACTTCCAAGTCCCCCAGCTCCTGTACTGTGGGTGTGTGGGCCGCCTACGACCCCAACCTTAGCTTGGTTGCTCTGGATACTGAGGGTCTTTTGGGAGCTGCTTCCAGTCAGAACCAGAGGATGCGACTGCTGCTGAAGGTAATTTTTCTGTCGACTGCTCAATTGTATTGAAATTAACTCGTTGCCGGCAGATCACACCTTTAGAGATTGAGTGGCGCCCCTTGAAATGACCTGGTTTTCTTAAAGTGGAGTGTTGTGCTCTCTGACTTACTCTAGTGTTTTTCTGGGAACACGATCTTGCTATATATTGCTATAAAGTATCTTTAGATGCCTAGTTTTTGGTCTCAGCTCAGTGTTGCTTCAGGTCCCAGTACAGTATGAACACAGAGGTTCAAGATGTGATCTTGTTTTAAATTAGTTGGTTTCTGCCACCTTCTCATTTCTTCTTTGCAGTTTGACATTCATATACATACTAGCGGTGTCTTATTTCTTTGTACACCTGCTCTTCTCTCTCCAGGTGCTGGCAGTGTCTGATATAGTAGTCTATCGCACACGAGCCGAACGCCTTCACAACGACATGTTCCACTTCCTGAGTAATGCCTCAGGGGCCTACCTGAAACATTTTACCCCAGAGCTCAGAGCGCTCTCCAGTCGCTGTGGTCTGGATGTGCCCCTGTCTTCTCTTGGGCCTGCTGTCATTGTTTTCCAAGAGACAACACACACTCAGTTGCTCGGCCAAGGTTAGGGAACAGAAATGTATTAAATGACATACTGTGTTATTAATAATAAGTACATTGTTATTGTTGTTGTTATTGTTACTATTATTTCAGTGTATATTTGTATCTAAATCTTTTCTATTGTAGACTCTAAGGTGGCTGGTCATGCGGACACATTGCTCCAGAAGCGATTTCATGACCTGAGCCTGGGTACAGAAGCCTTCAGCTCTGTGCAATATGTGGGCACCCAGACCATCACACCTCCAACTGACTACAATAGGCTGCTCGAAACTGTCAAGCATCAAGTGAAGAACACTCACACACGTTCTCCTCGCCAACCTGGGATTGTGTTTCATGCCATTGAAGTAAGAAGTGGTCTGTTAAATAAATGCCATGTTGAGATTTTTTTCTTATCTTTTAAGGTACCTAGATTTAGTTGCACTTAACCTCAACCCTAATTTTGAATCTTTTCATAACTCCAGGCCCTTAGCGAGCGTTTCTGTGGGGAACTCTCAGACGACAAAATGACCATGTACTCGTTTTTCCCTGACGAGTACTTCACATGCTCCTCTGTCTGTCTCAGCTGCAAGTAAGTCAACTGTTTTCAGCAGCTACTCACTCTTCAGCTGTTTTCCTTTCTACAAATTGAGCTGAAGCTAAACTGTTCTGTATTACTTATTTAAAGATTGTGATCTTTTTATAAAATATTCATTTTATTTAATTTCCAAATCACTTTTTATACTCTCCGAAAGGTTTTGTACCTCACTCTTAACTCGTCTCACTCCTGATGGTCAAATCTTGGCATTAATGGAGTATTTTGTATTTATGTGTTTATTTAAAACGTTTAAAAAATGTAGGAAAACAAATAATGTTGAGAGGAACATTTGTGTTATTCTGAGTCTTCATACAGCTGTTAAAGGCTTTAATTTCCAGGTGGGAACATGAAGAAATCTTTCAGACATTCCTGGCTGAATTACAATAGGAATTTATCTGGAAATGTTGTAGTTGCTCTTAGATATCAACTCTCCCCACCATTGGGACCGATAAAACCTGATGTCTTTTCCTTGTTTTTTGGATGATGAAATGAAAGTCCCCACCATTTGTATTCCTCATTTTGGAATGTTAGGACGAGAGATGTGATATAGTCCTGGATTAATAGCTATAAAACATGCCTGACTGACCTTTGTGTGTTTGTTTTGTTTTTCTGTCTAACTTCCAGCATTCGCTGTAAAAATGGAATGAACCATTTAAGAGACAGGGTCCCTCACATGGCAGATGGGCTGTGTCAGTATTCCCACCAGTTCAACAACAAAGTCCTCATCTGTAAGGTAATACTGGATTCTGATACGAGGTTCGTCGTATCATAATCTGTTCCGGTGTTTGTAGTTTATCAATTGTTAAATGCGAGGATAGTCTGCTATGAGTGATGTTTTTGCAGAGGTGCTATGAAGGAGGCAGAGAGGTGATTGTTGTACCCAAGACGTCAGCTTCCAATGACAACCCGTGGTTTGGGCTGGCCAAGTATGCTTGGTCAGGGTAGGTGAATACACACACACACACACATACACATACACACAAACACATACATTTATTTGCCTTTTAGCCACTCATCTCATGCTGGCTGACTTTTAACCTGACTTCCTACCCTGCCCTCCCTCAGTTATGTGTTGGAGTGCAATAGCTGTGGTGTAATTTACCGCAGTAGACAGTACTGGATGGGAAACCAGGACCCTGAGAGCGGCGTGGTGCGATCTGAGGTCAAGCACGTCTGGGAAGGGGTGAGTGCTCCAGACGTTTTTTATACTCGTTTTCTAACCAGCACAGTATTTACACAGACGTTTACACACTTTAAACTTCCATAGTCATTAGAGATAAATATATTCCCTGTAATAGTAGTAAAGAGTAATTTGTAATAACATTATGTCCAGACCTTCTAAACTGAGGTTCCACAAATAACTATATAATCTATATTTAACCACTTACTTTTCCAGATCGTTTCTCACCCCCTTCTTTTCTTTCAGTCGGACACATTCCTGACCACTCACCAGAACGCTGCCCAGAGGGTCTTGGATGGGATGAACTTCGTCATCCAGTCGGTGTCTGAGTACAGCACTGGCCCCACCAAAGCTGTCACTGCTTGGCTCACTGATCAGGTGGCGCCACCCTACTGGAGACCCAACACAGAGATTATTGTGAGTAGGAAGAACAGGAGCTCAGACACGCAACAAAAATAGCAAAAAGTACCATTTATTCTGCATTAATAATGTTTAATTGCATTCTTTCATCGTTGCCTCCTTGTCCGCCTCAGACCTGTCATGGCTGTCAGAAGGTTTTTGAAGAAGCGGAGAGAAAACATCACTGTAGGTCTTGTGGTGAAGGTTTCTGTCATCCGTGCTCCAGCCACAGGATGCCGGTACCAGAAAGGGGCTGGGGCAGTGGTCCTGTTAGAGTGTGTAAGGTCTGTTACCGACAGGGAGGGCCGACCGACACCAACAGCGAGGGTACGCACATGTTCCTAGTTAGTGGATCATAATCAAGCCCCTCTTCTTTTTTTATCTAAATGCTCTTTACATACTTTAGTTTAAAACTGCATCATTTTCATGCATTTTTGTTCTATAGTGTGCAAACTGGAACCTCGGGGCCTCATTGCTCGCAGAGTGACGGAGGTGGCTCAGTCTACACTGGACATGGTCACCACAGTGGTGGACTACCCTCTGTGTGAGTGCTGCTTCATTCATCCGCCATTCTGCAAATGTTAAAGTCTGGAACTTACATACCACTGTGTACAGGTTCATATACATGTTCATGTTCTGACCATTCCTTAAATTGTGTAATGTCGGTTCCCTCCAGGTTTTGTGAAGGATGTGGCACGACCGGACTACTGGGTGCCAGACCATGACATCACCCAGTGTCACGTGTGCTCCAAAACCTTCATCCCAGTCATGTCCAAACACCACTGCAGGGCCTGTGGACAGGGCGTGTGCGGCCCCTGTTCTGCACACATCAAACCTGTGCCCTCTCGAGGCTGGGACCACCCTGTTAGAGTGTGTGACAGCTGCTACGCGAGCAAAGACAGTCTGTGACTGTTCCTATCAGGAGAACTTTTGAAAAAAGTGCACTTTGTGTTCCTCAGATGATCCTCAAACATTTTGTGGATCCTGACATTGGTACTGCAGTGAAACAGGACTTAACAGCAAGAAATGGCAACCCTGGAATCGGCTTTGTGACATAACAAGCTGCTCAGATAGTGATCTCCATGTGTTGTTAAGTGGATCTGCACTCTACCTGTAAGCCTTCTATAAGCAACTGATTTTGTGTCAGCAGCCTAAGTTTAAGCTGATCAAATAGAGCAAAACAAGGGAGATTCAACAGGAACACTGAGCAGATCTAGACGCCTGGTCTCATTTTATGTAAATTTGAGTTTTGAAAGGGTTCCAGAAAATCTGAGAGCTAGTTTTATCGCCCTGGTAATGTTCCACTGATCTATCACTCGTTGACTTGGTAGAACTCAGTCTTAGCATTTCTTGATCTTTGAAGGGGAAAATAGAATCTTGTGTACATCACTCAGGGCAGAGTGTAGAAACACGAGCTACAGCAGCATGTGCCTTAATGGAAAACCTGACTCCCATTTCTGCAGCCCCTAAGCTTTGTTTATGGAGATTCATCTACAAAGAGTGAAGAGCTTTTTTGTGCCTGCTTACAGACAAATGCAATTTAGTACTATGTTATGACTTTACAGACATTCCACTGTATGGATATACCATATAATATGGATCTACCAGTGTACTGATGTAGATCCTTTCTTTCTGAGATTATCATACAAGGTGGGTACAGTTGTTAATATTATAAATACTTTTAGACTGGATATCGTTATTATATTTTAAAAGTGCTCCTAATAAATCACCTGCAGTGAAAAATGCAGATAAAAACACACTGGTAGAAACATACCTTATTTCAAAGGGAATTTGTTTGTGTAAAATTTGAGGCTGTCTAGGAATAACAAATTCCATTTAAACTATTGAAAGTTTCACACACTTTATCTTTTTCCTTTTTTTTCATTAGTTTTTAATTAAAATGCAGCTGGGATATAGCATAAACAACCTTCTCTGCTCATTCACCTCCTTAACAATGGTTTTTCTTTTTTTATATTTTCAACCTGCAGAGATACAATCAGCAGCTCTGCAATATGATAGTAGAGCATGATGGGAAATCCAATGTCATAATAAAGCTAGTGGAATGAAGAGACTTGAAATGCATCCACTCAGTCCAGACTTCCTCTCAGTGCTCTGCCACGCCCCAGCCAGCCCCACACATGAAATGTTAACTTTTAAAGCACAAGCCTAACAACAAGGTTTTTAAAATGGTAGCTTTAGGTTTATATTTACAAAAGGAAGTGAAATAAAATCTAAGAAACAGTTGCATAATATTTAAAGAAACTTAATTCTATGCATCTTGGGGTCAAACCTTCCCTAATAGGTTATTTGTGTAATCATAAACCATTTTATGATAAGTTGTTACAGGTGAGCATCTTCTCTTTCTGTCTTCTATAGTAAAACTACCGTTAGCACTACCATCTGTCTGTGGGCTTTGTCTAACAGCTCATGAGCGTGTGCAGCAGATGGTGTGTGTGTGTGTTTTTCTTATTTAACAGTCCTCTTACCTAAGAGTTGCTTCATCACACTATTACCCTGATCCGCTTGTACGCACCAACAAATTTGTCACAGTCGCCAATAATGTTGCCTTTTACTATTAATGGGTGACGGGTGCATCCTTGCAGAGGCGTTCCTTTCTTTCTCTCCAGTTGAAGGTTATCTGAAGGTCAACGTACTAATGCATTACTGACAAATTTCCATGGACGGGGGCTTGTTTCCTTCACAAACCAATTATACAACACTAACTAGATTTTAGCCTCACAGTTAAACTCTACTGTTCACATGGAGACAATAGGACTTCTACCTTAGTTCTGCCTTCTACCATGTTAATAAGCCTGTCAATAAAATGAAAATAATTTCAAACTAACCAAATTAATTTAGTGTAAAGGTTATAGAAAGAGATTTCAGCTACTTTAATGTAATAGGAAGATATTGTTCATGTTTGTGGTGCAGTGGGTCATGAATGCTTTACTTAATATTCAATAGTATAATTGAGTTGTTTGACTTTGTCTATTTTTATATTAAATCACAAAAATAAACAGCTATGTTACAAATCGTGCTGCAACTTTTAGAGCAGCTTTTAGATTATATATATATTAATTCATGCCTGAATACTAATAATTCATAGATTATGTGAAGACAGTGAATGGATATTGGTAATACTGCAACCACATGTGCAGTTTAACCCTAAATGAACCCAGAGCTGAACCACTGACTTCTACTGAACGTGAAGCAGCGCATCGTGGGTTATTAGGTTCATAGTGTGATGCTCCAGTTCTACACCGGGAGGCGCTAGATGAGCAGAAATACCACAGCTGCGCCACTGTAAATTTTACATGAGACCACCTACTGCTAAATGTCCTGGGTGAGGACTAGCTGGGGATTTTACTGACGCTGTCCTATTTTAAAGTCAGACGTCTGCATCCTCTCTAAAGAGTTTGTTTGACAACTGTTAACGACCAGGGGGTCGGAGCAGTGTGTCCAGGCCAAAACCAGTACATGAGTCATTTCTTATTGGACAGAGGTGATGGGATCTATATGTAATGGTATTTATGTTTGCGTTTTATAGGTATAATACATCATCAACATAGTGATATAGAGGTGCATCACAGTATTTGACCGTAACAGAGCAGAGCACTGAGAGCCTCGCTGTGAAGCACGATAAGAGAACACATAAATATTACAGTATTTACTCGTACTATTGCTAATCTGTCAAGCTCACGATGCCAAACCGAGAGCGCATGAATGATTAAGCTCGTGACTAAGCACCCCAATGAAAAGGCTGACTTCATTTCCAAGCCTCGTCACCTCTGTCTCCTTCACTTTTTTGTTTTATATCAAACAGTGTGGAGGAAAGCCCCCTCTGGTTCAGTGGCACAGTAAATAGATGATTTGCATCATCGCTTGGATGATTTGAGGAGCGCAAACAATGGCCGAGTGAGGACAGTTTGGCTGTGCCGTCTCTGGCACCCAGCGCTGATAAATGACAGCTGCTGGCGGGGGGTGATAGGAGCTGACACTGGGTCTGTGTGTGTGTGTGTGTGTGTGTGTGTGTGTGTGTGTGTGTGTGTGTGTGTGTGTGTGTGTGTGTGTGTGTGTGTGTGTGTGTGTGTGTGTGTGTGTGTGAGAGGACTGCAGTTGAAGGCAGAGACGGATATGTCGGCAATTACATTGATGGCAAAACACACAAGGCGTAATCAACCATCTGTCAGCTTCACCTGAACAAATATTGTATTCTTTAAACCTAAATATGTCCAACCATGTTAAATAAACATGCCGAAATCAGGCTGCAGCCGTACAGTCATACAGGGGGGACATGTCGCTGATGATGGGATTTCTAATTGTGCATCGATTCTACAGTGACATGAGGGACAGAAATGGTGCCAAATGTTTGCCTTCCAGAAATGCCAGGAGCAGCCACAGTAAAATCTGTGTGCAGATGGAGGCCTCTGTGTGTGTGTGTGTGTGTGTGTGTGTGTGTGTGTGTGTGTGTGTGTGTGTGTGTGTGTGTGTGTGTGTGTGTGTGTGTGTGTGTGCGCGCGCGCGCGCACGCTCTTGCCTTGGCATTGGAGGTTGCGTCGCACCCTGAGGACCAAGTGTTGATGCTCTACACACACACACACACACACACACACACGTGTGACAGCCATGTGGAGACTCAGCCCACGTCCTGTTTACTTGGCGCATGCATTAATACGCATCACTCCCGCACTCAGCGTCCTCCCTCACATTTATATTAGTGCCGTGACATGGGAACCAGCTGTGTGCTTAACAATAGGCACGCTGCCGCGCTAATCGATAGCAAAGACATGTAATTAATCAATGTAATTACTTCCTCTTCGCTCCAAGAACGGCAAGGTCACATTATAGCCATTGTAATTTGCAGACCAGCAGCTATATGCATGTGTGCGTGTGTATTAGAAGGAGTTATGAAAACAGGTCTGATATGATGAAAGACCGATACGGCAATGCAGCATCTAGAGTTTGTGCGTTTTAGTGATAAGGATGAATGTGTGTGTGAGTGTGTATAGCATGAATGCATTATCCGCGGCTGACAAACATCGAGGCACAGCCCATTACGCAGACACCATCACTGTGTCTGCCTTCAAACCGCTATCAGGCGCTGCCATCGCACAGACAGATGCACACGCACGCACACACACACATACACATACAATGCTGCCAAATCTTTTCTTTCCATCGCTTCTTAATTACATACACATTTACAGTACACAGCGATGCAGAGAGAGAGAGAGAGAGAGAGAGAGAGAGATCAGAATAACATGTCTATCCACACACTCAAGAATCTCTGCCTATGTCTCATAGCAGTGTCTATGTCTTTGTGTAGTACCACTGCACAATAACCATACACAACAATGAAATTCTATTGTGTGATCACAATAACTGTGCACTTCAATTTCAATCCCTAGTTATGACTTTTGTCTTTTGTATTCTACATAAACTGTTGACGAACGTGTTAAATCAGACTTGAATCCAGTTTGAATATGAACCACTGGATCATTTATATATATTTCTACTTACTGTATTATTCATTTGAATCCTGGGCCAAAGCAACCTGCAGAGGACGTTTAACAAAGGGTTTGAAAGCTGCAGACTGTGGTTTTGGAATCGGTTTACCATCAGCAATTGTGCCAAAGCAGCTGTAATGAAAAGCTGTAATCAAAAAATAAAAGCACAGATCGAGCTACATGAAATAATGACAGCAACAACTGGAGAAACAATGACGCTTCCAGCTTCACAACTGCAGTGTTGCTGCACCTCCAGGGCTCTGCTTCCCTCCTTGACTTCTCAGAAACACACACTCACTGACTCTGTTCTCAGATCAGACAAGACAATGGCTGGGTGAGAGTTACTGCTACGTGTGTGTGTGTGTGTGTGTGTGTGTGTGTGTGTGTGTGTGTGTGTGTGTGTGTGTGTGTGTGTGTGTGTGTGTGTGTGTGTGTGTGTGTGTGTCCGTGCATGCGCAAGCGCGAATTCTGCTGGTTTCTCACGGCCCCTTAAGAAGAAAAGAGGCCCTGTCTCGTTCCATTAGTGACCTGAGCTACAGCAGCGGCAGCACAGCTCAGTCTGGCTGACTGGAGAACAGCTCCGGTTGGAGACCAGTACGTCACAGAGCCGGGACAGAGTACAGCCAATAAAAGAGACCACCAAAGATAACAAATAGGTTTTTTTCAGTTTTTGACTGAATGTTACATGGTCTAGATATCGAGTAACTGAAATTATTATTATTTCATTTAACTGTTTTAAGCTTTCATTTTAATTAAGTTTCCCAGTTATGGCAAACTTAAGAGGCAAAATTGAGTCTAGTATCAAATTAAACTAATGAGCCTTCATTGTGTTTCACATACGTATGTCCCTAAAAGTCCATCAGGTTTATAAAAAGTAAAACATTAAAGAGCTTAATTTAGTCCGTTGTTAAGTGATCTCTAAACAGCTATAAAGTAAACAGCTATAAAACATGCACGTGTGTAATATTATATTACTTTATTTATCTTTTGTACAGTGTAATTACAATACAAATATGTAGGTTTAAATACAAAAATTCTGTAAATAAAGATTAAAAATAAACTCCACTGGTTTGCTTTGTTACCATCACTAAACTATGGTTTTACAATCAAGTTTATGAGGTCATTTAGTTTGCTTCAACGCAGAACACAATTAACCTACATTTATAATTTGGAGGACGTGCAAACAAGAGTCAAGCGCTAAAATATATTCCCCATAAAATAAAAGCATCAATTTCATGTGACTCAGTCTTGCGTTACAGAGAGAGAGAGCAGTTTGCATTTGTTTGGTGGGAAAGAGAGACTGATTCGTCTGGAAACAAAGGACAGAACCTCGGGTGGAACTAACGTGGTGTAAATTAGACCAGCGGCACATAAATTTAGACTCTGTGAGAAGGCAGCCTATCCGAGGCCACAGGAAGAGACCCCATAAGCTAATTAAACTGCGACGGGTTAATGAGCAGGAAACCTAATCTGCGGCAGGCTGCGTCCAAACAATTCAATTCCCATGGAACATAACAGGAGCATCTCTGCTCAGACGCAGTTTATGTAACGCACAGACGCAACCTGTGGGAAAACGTCCATTTTGCAATGTGGCATCTTTTTGGAACGGAACCTGAACAGAAAGCTCATTGACATGATGGATATAACTGTATAGGGTGTCGAGCATTAGCAGAAGAAACGGTGTTATGAGAGCGCGTGTACACGTTAAGCGACCGTTTTTAAAAATATGATCAAAAAGCTTTGAGGAGAGTTGAGGAACAGTGCTCTGTTTGTGGGCTGCGTGATGAATGCGCCTTTGTCCACTCCGTCTCCGTCTCTTTGTTATTTCAACCACATCCATCTAATTTTACTTCCAGCAGACTTCCTCCATCTTATTTCGTAAAGGTACAAGTCCGTTTTAGCCCTCGGCCTCTCACATGCAGGTTAACCTTCTCATCCAGTTCGGAATTTTTGCGTTTGCGTATCAAGCAATGTCCTTAAAACATGTGCATAATATTCTGCTATGTCATTTTCCATGCCTCAGTTCCTCTTCCCTTTTCAGCCCAAATCATTTCTCCCAACATCTGAGCAACACAACTGCAACCCACTCAGTAGTAAAATAGAGGTGATCACACAATCATACCGTATGTGATGACACTACCCTGTGTTTGAACATGTTCAATGACCAATGTTGGAATGTAGTGCAATATTCATTCTCGACCAGTTGCACAGTGCTGTAGAGTGTTTTTGTTCTTATTTCCACTGAGTTGTTGTTTGTCTGGAGAAGATGAAGACCAGCGGACTGTTGTGCAGCTGAAGATCCTGAAACGTTTTTTTTTTTCATGTCCCAGCGCCCCTGAAGTTACTGTAGGCGAGCGACGGCAACGGGCTGTAGAGGCGAAGCGAAGCCTCAGCAGCAGCACAGTGTGTGCGAGTGAGCGCCGAAGGAAGAAACAAGCCACCATGTACAGGCCCACGTCGCACTCAGCCTCACTATCGGCCCCGGTCATTTGGTTCCTGTTACGTGACAGTGCTTTCTGCATCTACTGCTGCTGCTCTCGTCCGCCTCCTCCTTATGGTTCCACAAAAATAAATACAGGGGATAAAACAAGACACTCCCGAAATACTGCTTTAAAATTCAAATTTTTAAGAATATATAATGTTAAAATAAAAAATAAAGTACAATAAATAAAATCATTTTGGCCATAAATCTCTACTATTGGTCAGTTAGTCCTTTTGGGTTGGTCGTGTTGGATCTTAAACCACTGACTCCTTTCAGGTATCCAAACCAGTGCTGTGCTTGGCTAAATACAGCATCCATCTGCTCCATCTGTGCACTTTTGGTGATGTAGCCACAGCCACAAATTCTCCAACCAGACCCCCCCAGAACCCGAACGACTAAAGACTTTAATGGGATTGGAATGCCTCTGAGTGGTGCCCCCTTTGAAAGAAAGAAACCAATGAACTGCGTCCCCCGTGGTGTTCTCACAGAGGCACAGCACAGTACATCCAGGGACTCACTGCAGGCAACATAAAGCCCGAGTGGAGGAGCGAAAGCGGGGAAGAGAGGCAGTAACGGGTGGCGTGGAAGGATTCAGTCCATCAAGTCTAAGGAGATGGAGACCTCGTCCTTTGGTGGCAGTCCAGCAATCTGCCACTTTCCTCCCGAACTCTCATGGGAGTGTAAAGAATGCAATTATAATCATTATGGTACTGGGTCTCTTGAGAGCGTTTAAAAAGCTGCTAGGCTGCCACGGGTCAGATGATAGATGGGTAGCTTTATGGAGCAGAGATGCTGGAATTAGTGGCTTCCTCGGGCTTAGCCTCAGAGTTAGCGCTACAACTTTGGGAGGAGGAGTCCGGCTTAGAGCTCAATCTCGAACGTTTTTTGCAGATTGCTGGAGAATGGATTGGCTGCTGATGCTGGCGCCTTGTTCCCAGGCTGCTGTGTTGCCGGTTTGGACTCCAGAGCCGCCCACTTAGCTTCGAAGCGGTCGTCGTCGTGGGAGATGCAGGACGGCGGAGCTGTGAGCTGGCTGCCCTCCGGCGGCCAGCAGCTGCTGCCGCCTCCGCTGCCGCCAGTGTTGGAGGTCCCATTCTGGAGAGCAGACGTGGTTCCGCTGTGGGGCGGCAGGCCGTTTATGGATGTCGATAGCGGAGGAGTGGAGGAGAACGGCGGCGTGGAGAACCCAACTGAACCAGGTGCTCCTGAATAAGTGTGGTGTGGCCCGACTGCTCCAAGTGACCCCACTTTATGTCCTCCTGTCGCTGAACCCATAGCACTCCCGGCGCCTGACGAGCCTGTGGCGGTGCAGAAGACATTGGCCACCATTTGGGATGGTGTAATGCCTACCACAGGCACGCTGGCATTGGGGTAGGTCATACTGCTGGCCAGACCTGGCATGTATGTCTGCATGGGGACAAAAGCGGGTTGGACAGGCTGGCTGGCAAACATTCCCACGGGGGCTGGTGTGGTGTCAAAAGCCAAGGGGAAGGGCTGCATGGAGCTTGGAAGGGAGCCTGGGGGCCCAGGAAGAGAGGGCTGGATCATTGGTGCTCCAGACATGCTTGGACCGGACATCGTAGGGATAGACATGGAAGGTAGAGACATAGGGGGGCCTGTCACTGGAGGGCCCGGTATTAGAGGAACCGATGACAATGGCATAGGTGGAAGGGGCACTGGGGCCTGACCTGAGAGAGCAGAGGGCCTAGAGATTAACGGTTTGGTCATGGAGATAGTGGACACTTGGGCAGCTGATATGGCTGCCTGACTGGACATTTGATGACTTGACATAGAGGGTGGCCCCGGAATGGTGGGAATGGAGGGACCGGGGGGAGGGGTCTGTTGAGCCTTGACCGCCTTGGAGACCTCCTCCAGCCATCTTTCAGCCTCAGAGGGCGTGCGCCTGTGCCCACTCTGCATCTGCATCTGCATTTGCATCTGCATCGCCACGGAAATTCCAGGAGGAGAGTGGAGCGCCGGCTCTGGCTGCACCCAGGTAGAAGTGGCTAGAGGGATACAGTGAAATGATAGGAAGTCTAATTATTTTCTTCTAGGATAAAGAAAAATCAATGTTACTGTTGATGCATTCTTTCTTACCCTGCATTGGTGCAGGCGGTGGTGGCAGTACAGGAACAGTGCAGGCTGCAGGGCCATTAGCAGCCATAGAAGCGTTAGAGAAGAGCTCGTCTGAAGGTTTGGTGAAGGAGCTGTTGATTTGGCTACAAAGAGCATTAATACTACTGTCCCCCTCGTCTGGAAAGCCCATGTCCATCTCTGGTACGAGTGAAAAGGGAAGTCACAGAGAGGAACGGAAGGGAAGCGTAGAAAATGAGTTAAATAGGATGGATGAGAGATTAAGTAGAAGGACAAACAGAGAGAGAAGGAAAAACAAACAGGACATCTGGTTAGCATCAAACACAAAGGCCCATTTTTCTGGAAACAGAAAGAAGAATTATTCTTTTGCACAGACAAAATGTGTGAGGGTCCAAACTTCTCAGTCTGGTTTGTCATTATGTATTTTTATTGGTTTTTAAACTGTAACTGATCCGACCAAGGGCTTAAGTGACATAATGTTCGGCCCTAACGGTAGATATAAATAGATGTAATTTCTAACTCCTTCTTACTTTCCCCCCGATCCATCAGATCACAAACAGGCATCTTAGAGGTGTTTATTTCCTCTCTTCATCCGTGTCTTATACGCGCATGTTCCTAAGGCTTTAATGGCTTCACTGAGGTAGCGTTAGAACATGTGGAATAAATGAATGGATGTTTACTACAGATGGGCCTATTGTCGGTCAAAGTCCAGGCCCCCTGCTGTGCCATTCAGGCCTACTCGTCTTATATGTGTCTCCCTCACATCTGGGTGCATTGTGCAGCTCCAGGCTTTGATTTATATTGCAGGGCGGAGAGGCCGCTGCAGGCATGTGTAAGGTCTCCCATTAACGATGACTCTGTGCTTTGTTCTGCAAAGACCGGCCCTGTGATCTTTCACGGCTCTTATTCTTGTCAATACCCCACAGAGTTAAGAATCCATGTGTGTGTATGTTTTTGCGTGTTTGTCTGTGCGTGTGTTTTGCTTTCAGGTCCAGGGGGCCGGTGCAGGGCTCGCTGAAGGCTGGCCAGGACAACTGATTGACCGCACAAATCAATACGCGCATTGTTCAAAGGGAGTCACAAGGGAGCAGTGGGAATTGGCTGCTACCACTTAGCGTGTGCATCCGTGTGTTTGTCCGTGAAAAAGGGGGAGAGAGAGAAAGAAAGCAGCGAGCAGATACAATTCAAAACCACCAAAACTAATAGATGAATGTACTAATATAAAGAGAGAAGTGGGAGTGAATCTGGTGCTTTCATATTCCAGTCAGCCAGTCAACTCTCTCATCACCCGTAATGACTGTAATCAGCCTAAGGCCCAAACTGTGTAGGTATGTAGGTGTGTGTGTGTGGGGGGGGGGGCATTCTGAGTTTCTTATCAGGTCTGGATCCGCTGATGCTAAGAAGCGTTACAGGTTTCAGAAGGTCCTTCATCAGCCCGTCGACGGCTCAACTCACCAGGGTTCTTGTCCTGGAAGTCGGTCTTGCGTTGCAGTGTGGATGGCAGGTCATTGAGGCGCAGCGACAGCTGCCTCTTGAAGGGCGAGTTCTTCTGGCTGAGCGCTGGGAATCCCCGGAACGAGCCCTGGCGCACCAGCTGCTCAATGGGCGCATGGCGGCGAGGGATGGCGTGAGGCCCGCCTGGTTCTGGACGCTCCATGGGGGACGCGGCGCC
Organism: Betta splendens; assembly: GCF_900634795.4. NCBI lineage: Eukaryota > Metazoa > Chordata > Actinopteri > Anabantiformes > Osphronemidae > Betta > Betta splendens. The sequence continues at coordinate 14,685,844 of NC_040893.2, forward strand.
CTCCGGTGGGGAGGCGGTGCCGGGCGGGAGCGCCGGGATGGCAGGAGGTTGGTCTGGAGCAGGAAGCGGGGGGGGGGGGGGGGGTCAGCGCTGTGCGGGACACATCCTGCGGCTGTAGTCTGTCACGCACTCACCTTTCTTCTTGTCCGGCAGCTTGTCGTCCCGCTCGCTGCCGCTGCCCTGTTGGCTGCAGGAGGAGTTGGCCCGGAAGGAACCCTCGCGGACGAACGAGGTGCGGCTGGCGTCAAAGGAGGCCGTCACGCCACACTCCTTCTCCCGGCGCTGCTTCCTCTCCAAGCAGGCAGCGAAGGCACAGCCGACTGCGTGGCTGAGTCGTTCTCCCTGGATGAATGGGACAGGAGGTAAAACAGGCGAAATCACACCCACCCTCAACTCAGAACCCCTGAAATGAAAAACCCTGGGTTGCCGCGTGGCCTATGGCTCTGATACAATCTGTTTTAACAAATAACGTCAGCCATGACAGCTAGAGGAGAGACAGCTCAGTTCAGCACGGACATAGTGGGAATGTGTGGTGGAGACAGAGACAGACCAATGGACAGATAGCTCCACAGGCTTCTGTCTAATCCTCCCTCCTAATCCTGCAGCTCTGCGCCACACTCCCCTCCATCCACACAAGTAATCCAACCCACAGTATAAGCTGGTGAATCCACCCTGGACTTGGAGCCACAGTGCACCATGACAGCGCCGGTTGATACGGTAAATGTCTCCTCTTACGGAAGTAGAACGATTAAAAATCACTTACAAGCGCTGTTAACGGTTTATTTCTGTGCTTCTGGTTTTATCTAACTGCATTTTGATTTTTTATAAATATTTTTTACTATTAATGACTAAACATGTTTTCAGTCCATACTCATATGGCGTCGTTTACACCGCATGATCTCACAGACACCTTTATTTGCTCAGTGAAGTGAAAGCACCAGTGAAAGCACCAGTGAATCGTTGTTTAAATCTGTTGAAATTACAAATTCAAGGTTGAATTGTCAAGTCCTTTACTGGACGACGAAGCCTTCGACTATAAAAAATTCAGTTCAGTGCCAAGTGAGAGCTTTAGAGTTCCACAAGGCAGAGCAGCACAGAGCAGCCCACACGTCTGACCCCCACTGTTCATATGGAGAAAACCCCTGAACAGTAGAAGGGAGGTTAATTGCGTCCTCACCGAGTCTTTGAGAGCCATGAAGCAGTGGCACATCCAGCGCCTGGTGGTCCCGTCGCGGCAGATGTAGGAGAAGGCCTTGTCATAGTTACGATCAGGAGCGCAGAACGAAACCTTCTCTATGGTCTGGTCCACGATCAGGTCCTGAGAGGGGAGCGGATGAGAATCAGACTTAACAGCGCACACAGGACTGGACTCCATCAGATCAGGCGCTGCAGCGAGTCGCGTCTCACACGCTTTATGTGGTGTAACAGCAGCTCTACAGAAGACACAGCTGCAGCGGTGGGTTGCACCAGTTTGCAGACTGATCTAATAGCTGACACGCTGCTTTCAGCGCCAGTTAACCCCGTGAAACCTGCCTCATTACGACCTATTTAACCGCCCGCCATGGACAGAAAACGGCGACTACGGCCTAATGACATTGAACCCGCTTTTAATCCGTGGGATGTTTCCACTACTTGCCCTCTCTGCTACAAAAGGGTTATTCAGCTTCCTCCAGTGTCTATAGTCGATGTAGAGGAAACTAAGAGGGGCCCTTCTCTTTCTCCTGTGTACATTAGGGGGCCCCTGGTTCACCTCTGTGACTCACAAAGAACAGAAAGAGCAGGAAAACAAGAGGAGAGAGAGAGAGAGAGAGAGAGAGGGAGAGAGACAGAGAGAGAAAGGGAGGAAGGAAAGAGGGTTCACACACTCTACCGTGCACTTGCTTCATCTCCTCCAGTGGCGAGAAAGACAAAAGAGGGCGAGGAGAGAAAAGGAGGGAGGACGAGGGCAGGAAAGGAGAAGAGGAGAAAAGGAGGAGGGGGTGCGAGGAGAAAGAGTTGGAAGCACAGTGCATTCATTGTAGGCCAATTAGCGAATGCAGGCCGGTGCTGGTACAGAGGTGAAAGGGCCGAGCACAGTGTGTGTGTGTGTGTGTGTGTGTGTGTGTGTGTGTGTGTGTGTGTGTGTGTGTGTGTGTGTGTGTGTGTGTGTGTGTGTGTGTGTGCGTGTGTGCGTGTGTGTTCATGATGGCTACACTGCAGCTCTGGGGTTTACCAGAATATTATATATACACTTAATAATGTATGCATCGCTAGGTTCATGAGGATTTAATATTTTAATTGCTCCCATGAGGTGTTTTTGATTCAATCTGCAGGACGTGTGCGCGAAGGTGACTCCGATTGTCTGCATCCAAAGCAACAACACAGCGGCTTGTGACGCGACGTGTCATCTGTGCAGGGAAGCACAAAGAACAGCAGTGACTTAAGGTCGTGGTGAGCTGCATCACACACACTGAAGCTCATATACTGTACGGAGTGTGGGAAAGACTGTGAATAACCAGCGTGTGGGAGTCAGTGAGCATGTGTTCGCTGATTCATAGTTGGAGGCTGCAGGCTTGTGTTTTAGAAATTCTGAATTTCTTTTGCCTCTTCGCAACTTTTGCTAAAACTGGTGGATTATTACCCTGTTTCATATACATATATCAAATTAATCAGCTGTAACCTTTGTTAAACTGAGATGGGAAATGTTAAGCAGTGAGGAGAGAAGCAGGTCGCGCGTGTGGGCTCTCGACATCAAAAAGGAGCGAGTGCCCGGTCTCTGCGGATCTATTCTCTCCTGCTTTTCATTCCGTGCCGCTTTCAATGGCGTCAGAGCTAAATGTACACACTCTGTAGGAGGCCCCCAGCTGACAGACGAATCTCCTCAAGTGCCTCTTTCACTGCTTGTGTGTGCGATCACGTGGTCTTTGCCTCATTCAGGAAGCCTCCTTGAGTCACGTATGTCAGAAAACCGCACATCATATACTCATCCATATAAACGAAGACACTATGAAGAAGAGGGTCTCGTGTTTTTAACAAGCTGAAGACAAATCAATTATCTGTTTACTGGACAAACTCCCTGTGCTTGTTGCCAAGTGAGCGATGAAGTAAACAAAGAGGAGGATGGAGGAAGGTGACAGACGGGAGCTTACCTTAGTTTTGTCATCTACCACCCTGAGTCCATCGGCTGAAACCCACAGCACCGCCTTCACTGTCTTTTTCCCACTCTGTAATAGCAGACAAACGGAGCAATTAATGGAGAGCAGAGGTCGCACACTGCAGCAAACGCACCGGGCGTTTCAGCGACGCCGTTCTTCCCAGTGCAACATGTTCCTGCGCGTCAACAGGCTGTTATGACAAAAAGCCACTTTTGCAACGATCTGCGGTTACGCGAAGTGACCCACATCCTCCCAGCAAACGAGGCAGTGCGCGGCAGCGAAAGGGAGAGGTGAAAACCGTGCCAGCTGGCACCGGGAAGCGATCCTGCCGAGCAGGGCGCCGGGCGGAGCTAATAACGCTCGGCGCGTGCCAGGCTAAGAATACGCGGGCTAAAAATGCATCGGCTCCAGAGCGCGTGCGTGTTCGCGTTGTGAGAAAGAGTCGGCGTGAGGAAGGGAAACGCAGAGCCGGAGCAGCAGAAATGGCTTTGAGACCCACAGGGAAGCAATGAGGAGCCTCCGGCGGTGCATGATCCCACTGACGAGAGGAAAGGGGGGAGAGAGGGGAGGTGAAGAAAGTGAGAGAGGGAGAGACTTCAAGGCGGATGAGAAGAATGAAGTACCGCTGGAAGAAAGGCTTTGGCACAAGTGAGTAGAGAAGGAGCAGGATGCTGATGGAGAAAGGTGCTGATAAAGGGCGATTCAGCAGCGAGAAAGAACAGGAACGAAACGGCGCTGAATGAAACTGAGGGTGCGTGTTTGCGTTTGTGTTTGCGTTTGCGTTTGAGTCGTTGCACAGCGGGGCCTTGTATTCGCAGTCGACGTGCGTGAGTGACACTTACAACTTTGAGCTTCTTCACCGCCTCCTCGCACACGTGCATCCCTCTCGACTCCTCCACCTCCACCAGCCCCAGATACTGCAGAGAACGGAGGGCAGAGAATTCAACAAACACACACTGCACATCTGCACAAAGACCAGGCAGAGAGGAGCGGAGGAGTCATTTACGGCCTCACAGCCTCTCGTTCCGCCCTGAGGGGCGTCATTAAAGCTCCGGCAGGAGGACGACTTTCCGTGCGCTGTGGGGAGATTTGACCTCTTGATTTGGAAATATTGACCTCCTGAACGAGTCGCCTGCAGCCTGTTGTGAGCCAGAAGGGTGAAGAAGTTTGTACTGAACCAATGACATCACTCACATCACTCCTGAGTTACGGGACACTCAGTGGAGAATCATCACCTGTACTGTTTTCCATTAGCCTACTGTGTTCTTCCGTCTTCCTCTCTCTCCTCTTTGCGTTCTCCCCTTTTCACTTTTCAGTTCATCTCCCTCTGCTTTTCTCACGTCTCGCCTCATATTGTCCCACCGTCCCCCGTGCCCTCATCCCTCACCCTGTCACCGCCGGTGGTCTCTGTGATGTATAACGCCCCCCCCGCCCTCCCTCCCTGTCCTTCATCGCTTACAGTCTCGCCGGCGCGTCGACAAACCCCTCCGCCTCTCAATCACACGCACACATGCCGTTGACAAACGCGTGCGAAGGCATTCGATGAATCCAAATTGAGCCCGGGCTCTGCTGGAAGCTAGAATTCCCTCGCCGTGCTCACGAGGCTCATGCACTTGGTCTCTTAACGATAATCTATTTCATTTTTGCAGCTACGTACCCGCACAGGGAAGTTGCATTTGCCCTTGCGCACGGCCTCCTCGTCCGCCTGCCACTGGTGAGGTCTGCTGGCCTCGGGCACGTACGTGGGCTTCTTCCTCCTCAGGCTCTGGCGAAGCTTGTTCATCTCCGGGGTCACGTGCTCCCTGTTGCTGTGGGCACAGGCGGAGACAGCGGTTTAGTTCAGCGCCGCCTGGCACAGATACGAGCCATAAACACTGACGGCGGCACTCGTTTACTGCCAGATTAACAATGAAACCCTTAAAAACCAATCACAATAATTCCCACGACACGCAGCCGTTTAAAGCGAAGCCGCTCGAGAGCCGCTCCGCGCGACCGTGCCGGATTATGAATGGAGTGGGATGGATTTCATTGATTAGCTCGAGCTCATATGCAGTAATCGCCCCTAATAAGGCAGCCAGTGCATTAGCATCATAAACGCTTCCCACTGTGACGCTCCATTGATCCTGGGTCCAAACACGCAGCTCAAATCACAGGTAGCGTCAACACAATAACAACTGCAACATGTTTCATCTCATACAAGAAACATTGAGAATGCAGAATAAATGAATCAGCACACACACACACACACACACACACACACACACACACACACACACACACACACACACACACACACACACACACACACACACACACACACACACACTGCAGCCTAATTAGACCATTCAGCCCCCTGGCCTGCTTAGTGATGTTAATTTCCCAGCATACTCAAAACACGGCCTGCTTAAAAAATGATAATTACTGTTTTCATTGCTCCACAGTCACATCCCCCCTCAGCAGATCTGGGCTACAATGAAAACATCTCTCCTCGTGTGCATCCTCTGTATTTATGGAGGTTGACATTACCTGAGCCCTACCGTCCATCTTTTTCATATTCCGCCGTCCTAAATGTCGACAGTCTCCTCACATTCAAAGCGCTGAACGTCTTTGATGTGATGTGAGAGGTAACCTTCAAATCCTGAATCCGCAGCATTAAAGCCAGCCAGTAAGTGCACTAAGGACCTCAAAGTCCCTTCACAATCCCTGTAAACACATTAAACTCAAGCGCATGGTAAAAAAGAAAATCTTTGTCCCTGACTGTGTTTGTCCTTTTATATCTCTGCTTAATCTGAGCAAAGAGGGAATTCGTGATCGTTTTTCTTACCGTCCTGCTCCTCCATTAAACGGCCTCCTGGCTTTTACAGGGAATGAAAGACAACAAATGTCACAGCGAAGGCCGGTAACGTCCATTTATGAAGCTCTGATCTGAGTACGGTGGAGAAGAACTATCTTATCCTATCTGCTCCTCCACACACAGCTCAGGGTGAACACATAACACACACATATATTTATACACACACACACACACACACGCCCGTCACTTCTCGTAATCGCTGCCACAGTGCGGCATGCTGCCGGTAACGGGTGCCAGGGCCGGTTGGCTGAAAGCATGTGCAATAGGACGCCCTCATCTGTCCGGCTCATACCCAGACGCGTGCGCAATGCGGAGTATCCCATCGGCTCGAGTGGCCACGGACGCACGCCATCGTTCCTGAGCTGAACGATGAAGTAAGGTGACAAAACGCTGCAAATGATCCACTTCAGTCATTCAGTCTAATAAAAGAGGAAGATATGCCTGAAAGCACTAACTAACTGCAAATAGTAAAAAAAATTTATAAATGCTTCTATTACTCTACACTCAATCACCATGACATATGGTGAAATGACATAAAACTAGAAGCAGAGCTTTGAATCATGAGGAATGCAGTAGTAGAAGCTTGTTGATGGCGTCTGTGGGGAGACACTGGGGTGGAGACATCATCCAGCGTGCAACATGCGACGGCTCAGCGAAGCCGTGACCTCACTCCGCTCAACTAGAACCATGTGAACGGGGAGCGAGACCAACGAGAGGCAGACGGAGGGGGCGACGCTGCGAAAACACCACAATAAATCTATGAATCAACGATTATGAAAGTGAAATGCCACTATCGCCGTAAACCAGCGCTTCAGCGCAGACTACACAAACAGGAGGCGCGCTGCCAGAAAACACAGCGCTGCTCCCCATCTGGAATGCAGTGCTGCAAGAGAGGAAAAGGCCGCTTCACACGTGTTGATGTGCGTTTGCTCCATTTGTGGCAGCTGCTTATGCTCCTTATGCTCTTCAATTCCAGTCTTGTCCGAGAGAATCGGGCCCGGAGCGAAACGTCTGCAGCTCCGCTGAACGTAAGGAAGTAGGTTTCACAGGGAGGAATTCAGCGTGAAGCGGTCGCCTGCGTGTGCAGACTAATAAAGCGTGAGGGGGAAAATGTGTTGCTCAAGCTTGTTAAGTTGGAATTTTAACTGTTCTGGAGTCAGGACAACTATCATGAACAGTGTGTGTGCAGGTGTGTTTAGTGGGTTTTAAATGGTACATTCAAAGGTCACGTCCATGCGTGAACTCTTATGTCCAGCTGAGTCCTGTAACGTCCAGATGTGGACACACACACACACACACACACACACACACACACACACACACACACACACACACACACACACACACACACACACACACACACACACACATTGTTCCTCCCTGATCCAGATGTTCTGTGTTCAACAGTGGCTCAGGAACTTTGGCAAAATGGGACGCGCTCCTCCCTCACACACATCCTCCCATCCAGATGCTTGCAGAACACACCTCATATAAGGAGGAGACGTAGGTGGACATTAAAGCTCCGTAGGAGGACACACACACACACACACACACACACACACACACACACACACACACACACACACACACACACACACACACACACAAAAACACACACTCAGTGAGTCATTGCCACCTTGCTTTAGACCATATGTTTGGAAACCTCCAGAGAGACAAGGAGGAGACACTGAAAAGCGAAGCAGGCTAACGTGCATGTGTGTGTGTGTGTGTGTGTGTGTGTGTGTGTGTGTGTGTGTGTGTGTTGGCTTAGTCATCACTGAGCTGACCACTTTATATGGACATAGTGTACCGCGCTCTGTTCCCAGCGCTCACTTCCTTTGACTTCAGCTGGGTCTCATTGGCTAAACAACCTCAAAAGACTTGGTTACAAGTTAGTTACAATTGAAAAACTCCTCAGTGGTCAGTGTTACTACAGATACATATGAAGATAAATTTTCTTTGGAACTTCTTCTTCTTCATAAAATACTCATCTAAACAAGCTGTAGGAGATGACGATTCATGTAGTATGAATATTTATGGAGCTGAACAGACGTACTTTGTTTCCGCTTTAATTATCGCCTGACTCTGATGTTTTACCATATTTTCCTTTATTCTAACTGCAGCTTTACTGCTTTGGTTCATTCTCATTTGTGTCATTTTGGAAGCACAGTGGGCATCTGTCTGTACAGACATGCAATAACAAAACACATTCAGACACGTTGGATTCGGGCCCAGATCCAAAAACCTGTGACTGTCACCACCACACACTACTGCATATTTATTTTTTCTTGAGAAAAGTCTGTGGGCTATATTAAGAATATATAGTTATTTTTAGCATAAGGAAATCAAAAACACATTAGACACAGGCACATTATGCTGACACCACATGCATAACCACCACATGCACAAAAAACTGACCCAGTTCTTGGGCCCGGCAGACTTCAGCTGACAGAGTGACCCGAATAGAGACATCGACACTTACTACCATCCCCAACTCCCTGTCTGTCTCTCTCACATGCACAAAAAGCGACAGGTGGTCCGCGCGCGCGTGTGTGTGTGTGTGTGTGTGTGTGTGTGTGTGTGTGTGTGTGTGTGTGTGTGTGTGTGTGTGTGTGTGTGTGTGTGTGATTAAAAAAATAAAAGGACCGTGACGTAGCAGAGATAAACCAGGGCACTTGTGTTTAGACTGAAGCCTGACCCAGGACAGGATGGCCTTATTCAACGCGATGGTTTATGAGGCTGTGTCAGAGCGCGTATGAAAGCGACACAGAGCCTCAGAGGGAGCGAAGCAGACAGAGACAGAGAGCGCGCTCCGTTCTTTTGTGAGGTCAGCGCTCGTTCAAACCAGCATATGGAGCATACAGTACATTAGACAGACAGAATGAACCACGGCCGCCATGCAGACTTCTACAGTGCACATTTATCGGCTGATGCTTATTTTGCATCCTATATCAGCCCCAGCAAGAAGAGAAAGCTGTGTACTGATACAGGAACCAAACCAACCAGAACTCAACTCCACAATCCTCCCCAAAAACTTCATTATCAGTATAAAATCAACAACAACTGAGGACTGGTAACAGATGTGATGAAGAGTTAAATGCTTTCTATGCACCCGAGAGTCCGAAGCAAACACTCCGGTGCATTAGATGCCATGAGTAAATACCGGAAGCAGAACCTCTCTAGCAGCTACACGGATCTGCAGCTGTGTATAGTAAAAGGTGTGCGTGGCTTTAACGCAGGTAAGTGAGCAGGCAAACACAACCGGGCCGCTTCCGTTCTGAGTTTAGAAAGTGTTCTCTCTCTTTACTCTCATTTTTACTCCAGCTCCGCTCATGTGGCTGATGAGCTGAGTCGTTGGGACTCGGGACCAGTCTGCAGCTCTCCACTCCACACGCTCTGGATCATTATGGTTAGTCCTTGAATGATTTTCCATATCAGTAAATGCATTATTTATTACTGAACTCGGTCTGACTTCGTCCCATAAACGTCCCAGTCCTTTTGGTTGGACTGTTAATATTTTTCCCATGAAGCCAAAGTGACTCCAGACTCAGTTCCTTCACTGACGGTGCCTCGGTTTACTGGAGTAAAGAGCAGAAGGAAGTGAGACCGTGCATATACGTGTGCAAACAGGACGGAAATAAATCCTAACTTTTCATCTTCCATTCATCCCGGGCAAAGGCGAGTAGTTTATTTCATGAAATCAATGGCAACTGTGCTGAAGCAGACACACCGGTAATATGTTGGGGTGGCAGCTGACACCGGTGATTAATAGTCTCTTTTACTGCCGTTTTGCCCATGCGAGCCACCGTGATGGTCATTGATGACTGTGAATCTGAGAAGAGCAATATAGATGATTTAGACGGAAGATGAAGGATGAAGTACGTAGGTGTACAACATCAATTAGCCTGGCACGGACACACACACGGACACACACACGGACACACACTGTCCTTCCGGTGACCCTCTAATGCAATGTGATCTGCCCGGGGAGGTTGTGGGCAGGTGGAGCAGCACAGAGAGCTGTCCTAATGCAATTAGACTCAGGGTGTGTTTGTGTGAGTCTGCGTGTGGGCCCGGTGGTGGTCCTCCTGCATAATGAGATTGAATGTCTCCTCTGTGACTGTGCGCTGCAGCATGGGAATCCAGTGCATTATCACAGTAACGGGTGAACAAAGGCCCAGACAGATGTTGTCACCGTGATGCTAGCTGATAATGGGACGAAGAGGTGATCCAGGGTCCACTCTGTACAGTCACTCAGAACTAGGGCCGCTACTGTGTTTTCTTACAGCTGTGTTTCATCTGGATTTGGACTTTTCCTGATCCCAGCTATTTAAACAATGTGCGCCATGACATTACTTGCAATAAGAATTATGTTTATATAAAACCACAAACGCCAGAACCATCACACACTAAGGTCCACTGTAAACAAGTATAAAAAGGCAGATAGACGTTGGAGTATAAAGGAGACACTTGGAATGAAATTTAATGTCAACACGGTGAAGATGAACCAAAACTGGAAGCAACAACATATACAGTCCTCAGGGCTGAAGTGAGAAATATGCGCAGCCGAGCGGGAGACGTCCAACAGCAGTTGGTGGCCGGACAGTTTGGAGTCTGAGGTAGCATCCTGCAATTAAACTTTTTCTTTACTGGGGGAGCTTTGCAGATACGCAGTGTGCTGCTGCGCTCACACACTCATACACACACACATGCAGCGTCACCCCAGCGGAGACGTACGCGTTCACACGCGGCTCCCACACCTATTATCTCCTTCCTCCAGGCTTATCACGCTGCTGTGTCACTGCCCCCCCCCGCTGCTGTTTCAATTCCCACCCACTCGAGTTAAGCCTGGAGAAGATTGTCTGAGTCTGTGTGTGTGTGTGTGTGTGTGTGTGTGTGTGTGTGTGTGTGTGTGTGTGTGTGTGTGTGTGTGTGTGTGTGGCTGCAGTGGGGTTTAATTCCTCAATGCTTATAAATGCAATACATCCAGATCCATGAATGCATGCATTGCTGTGTGCATCTGTGCATGGTTGAATGTGATCATGCTGTGTGTGTGTGTGTGTGTGTGTGTGTGTGTGTGTGTGTGTGTGTGTGTGTGTGTGTGTGTGTGTGTGTGTGTGTTGTGTGTGTGTGTGTGTGTGTGTGTGTGTGTGTGTGTGTGTGTGTGTGTGTGTGTGTGTGTGTGTGTGTGTTGTGTGTCGATGGCATCCAAGCCACAAAAGAAGCAGATTAACATAACAATATCCAAATCCCCCTCTGCCCTTGAAACAGCAGGCGGCGATAGTACAGACCACGCCGGGGCTCCACGTGTGTGTCTCTGCATTCATATCTGTATGTATCTGTGTTGAAGCAGGCTCGTGCCAGTGTGTCTGTAACTGTGACACGTGTGTGTGTGTGTGTGTGTGTGTGTGTGTGTGTGTGTGTGTGTGTGTGTGTGTGTGTGTAGCAAGCTAATCTAAACACAGTGCAGCCAGGCGTGAAGTGGAGCAGTCTAGTCAATATGGTCCAGTATAAAATTGTTGTGTTGTGTATCCTAATAATAAGTCTAGACTGGAGCTCCAGGACGTCTCATCATCTGTGTGTTTACTTGATGGTGAGATGATGTGTGTGGCGCACTTTTAATCTTCAGGGCCAGAGGTGAGACCCACAGAGCAGGTAAATCATAGAATGACCTGCTCCATATTTATCAGTAAGTCACATCATCGGTCTACTTTAAAACAGAATTCACAAAACTAACGTGAGACACCACAAACTCCGTAAGGTTTGTGACATTTAGGACTGCGCCAAGTCAACTTCATTAAATTCATCTCAGCTCCATTCTTGAGCTAAAATTATACAGACTTGAAAATAGACTCTTGTGCCAGAGCAGGAAGCCAAGTGACCCACAGTCAGACAGCGGAGGATGAGGCTGTGTGTGTTCATTTGTAGTCCTGTATGCAGGTATAAAAGCAACACAATGGACATGCATCACTTAGATTGTTTTACTTGCAAACATTCCCTCATCATCTTTTCACCCCTCGTCTCCTCCTCTCTTCAGACTTTCACACCTCTCCTCTCATCCTCTCTCTCCTGTTGAGTCCCCGCGTGCTGTCCTCATTTCCCTCCACGCTTTAACACATGTGAAAGCTGCAGTGTTTAATTTCCTAAGCGTGATCTCAAACCGAGACGCGAGTGCACGAAGAACAGGGGAAGTGTTGAACTGGGAAAGGGAATTTAATCAAATCAGTCCCTCCCTTCATCACAGCCAGGCTTAGAAAAAAAAACACATTTCTGCTTTGTTAAAAGGGTGCATGTCACTGTCACACGCACAAATGCTAAATGTAATACGTGCACACACAAAAATGTGCATACGCAAATGTTATGCAAGGCAAACGTTGGGTGTTTGTATCAATTTAGCAAGTTTAATCTCTTCCATATGGTCATGCAGGCTAATGCATCTGCTAAGGCTATTAGCTGCTATGAGCCCTGCGGATTCAGCCTAGACTAGACCTATTATCAGTTTGGCAGGGACGGAGGATACCACCGTAGCCAATAAGCTGACAACAACAAATCTCACCCGCACATCAGCCACAACTGATTGTATGCTGACCTCTATAAAGCTCACGGATCCCTGCGCTGGTAAACCGGGTCAACTTCATGGACAGAAATGAGGTGAGGCTGAGGAAAAGGACCCAAGGTGCAATTTGCTACAGTGACGGTCGACCCAGTTCAAATCCAACATAAAGCATGTGCTCGCACATAGAAATGCATGGCTGCACATAAAAGGAAGATTCGTCCTTGTATCAAACGTCATCTCTCATGTCCTGAAGGGAAGCCCGAAGTTCCCACACTCCACTCTGTCCTTAACTTACCTGAGTTCGATGGCCTCCCCCATCTCACCGAGCGAGCTCATCTCCCACGGGGACGACGGCCGATGACAGGAGATGCGGAGATGACAAGCGGCGAGGAAGAACTCCCTCAGACGAGCAGCCGCGGCAATGACAACAGCATGAGCGCAGGGATGAGAGGAGGAGAGACGCGAGCGGGCGAGCGAGCATGTGATGATACTGCGCTCATAGCGAGGGACAGAGAGGAGAGAGAGTGCAGCGTGCGCGCGAGAGAGAACCACACCTCTTCTTAAGGGATTAACTTGGAAAAACCAGCCCTGACACGTTCACCAATGCGCGCACGGGGATGCACCCAAACACAATCAAACTGCCCACGGCCCAGGACGGCCGAGCATCTGGTCCACAGACACACAAACAACACACACGACACGCGCACGCGCTTACAGCTGCTCTAAAAATACTGGCAAATCCATGTTTGATGCTCCGAATTCTCTAAGTGAGAAAAGAAGGCAGTGGGAGGATGAAGGAGAGAAAGGGCGACAGAGAGGAGGAGGAGGAGGAACGGGGGGAGGAGTGAGTGAGCCAGTCATGGCGGGTGGCGACACAGTTCCCTCTGCTCTCCATCTGCTGTGGGCGCACTGGTCAAGAGTGCACTGGGGGAGAGGGCGAGAACTGGGGCTGGAGTCCGGGGACGGCCGCCGGAGCTGGAAGTGGGGAACGGGGCCAGAGCCGGAGGACGTGTTTAACATGTCGGCTGGACATGGGCCAGATGCTCCGTTTCCAGGAGGGCGTTGCTGGACCAGAGGCACACTGATGCTGCCAGGTGACGCCGGCCTTAAAAATACAGCCAGCACTGTTTAATCATCTGGTTCCAGCAAAACTCCCCAGGTATTAGTCCCACGCCTTATTTGACGTCTGCTAAAACTGGGTTTAAGGAGTGGTGAGTGATGACTGGGCTGATTTATCTCCAGGTCACTTTCTGTTGTCCCTGTGATGATCCGACGTGTTTCCGACAGGGAAGAGCTGCGGCCGTGATGCTGAGCCTGGAGGAACTCGCTGATGCGATCGCTCCCTTCTCACTTGTTCCTAACCTAACGCGATGCCAGGTTATCCCCTAAGCTGTTCATCCACCGATACAGAGCCAGAAATCAACAGCGGATGAGACTGAGCGGGATCAAAGCATCCTTGTTGTTCTCCGGCTTTGTTCGTGGCACTCTGGGTATTTACAGCTGACTGGCAACATCACCTTCTTTCATGCTTATTACCATTTGTTTTCATGTCTGTTAACAGAGGTCACAATAAATGCTGACAGGCCTGATGTCGCTGTGATTCAGCGCGCTCACATATCCCCACGGGGACCTAGCGTTCATTGTTTTAGACTTAGCCTAATTACAAAAAGCTGTATGAATAAACACGCAGCACGGACAAATAAGTGCATGATCCCATCAAACAATTACAAACTTTTACACATTCAGATGTAATCCCAAACATGTGTACGTGGCAGACACTGGGCCTGTTTAAAGCAGACTCTGCAGGGGCTAAGCTAAGGTCTAAAGCATGTTATTCTATGGTTGAACGGTGCAGAGCAGCAGCAACTATGACATTTTCAAAACCAGATCAAATCCTGCACAAATGTCATCGTGGCATTAAAGTTGTCAGGTTTATTGTTTATGAAGCTGTGGCGAGTAATCATGCAAGCATTGTGTGCATCAAAATGAAAACTTTTTGTTATAAAATCTGATTAACAAGCTGCTATAAAGTCGACCTGCGAACATTATGAGCAAAGCGGGATCCGTTCCTCTGCTTCGTTTGGAACCTCCACTTACTCCCAGCGTTGTTCTTTGTTTCATGGAGACTTTTCATCACAATTATTATTAACGCGTCCTCATCCCTCGTCCTCGCTTCTCCTTCTCTCAGCGGGAGACACACAGGACAAAAAGGAGCGGAGGACGAGGGAGAGAGGAATCTAAAAATAAGCTAGTGAGCGAGGAAGACAAACGAGGCAGGGTTCTGAAGCAGTCAGAGGACGGTGCAGCGTGGCTGCGCTTTGCATACGTGTACAGACATCTGCCTGCGCATCTGTCTGAGTGCGCGTCTCTGTCTACCGTGCACACTCCAACGTAAGCCCATTAACGCGGCTGTGTCGCTACGAAACGCGGCGGCGACGCCAGTCAGGAGGAGCAGACACACACTTTGTGCTCACACTTGTGTTAAATAAGGCCTGAGGCACACGCTTCAGCTGAGCCACCGGTTCACGCCGTGTGTGTGTGTGTGTGTGTGTGTGTGTGTGTGTGTGTGTGTGTGTGTGTGTGTGTGTGTGTGTGTGTGTGTGTGTGTGTGTGTGTGTGTAATATACGCTTGTCTTTTTACGTTGTGGTTTTACAACCGCCGAGCCTCAGTGGCTTTGGAACAGCCTGTTATTTTAACCAACGCTGTGTGAATGTAAATTAGGCCCCTGCTAAAATACACACACGAGAACACGCACGTAACCACAACTCAATAATTTGACCCTGTGTACAAATAATGATTTCCCAGTGTTCCAAGAATGCCATGTTTTATTCTTACTCTACTGTAGTTCACAGAGGGATTTTAAGCCACACCAATTTATCATCATCTTATTTTGAGAAAGCTTAATTTTAAAATAAAGAATATGTGTTGATGGGACACAAATCCACCAAAATGCTCTTTAAAATCCAGTCACACTGTGTAATACTGCACTCTCATGGACGCGCTGCCCAACAGTGAGCCATGGGAGCCAAATCCACTGACAAGCTGCCTCTGGTCAATACCACTTTCTTTCTCTCCCATCCCTCACCTGTCTGCTCTCTCCTCTGTGACTTCCATCACCATGTCTCCATCTTCCATCTTGCCAGCACAAAAACACAAAATCAGTGAAACAGTGTGTGTGTGTGTGTGTGTGTGTGTGTGTGTGTGTGTGTGTGTGTGTGTGTGTGTGTGTGTGTGTGTGTGTGTGTGTGTGTGTGTGTGTGTGTGTGTGGGTCAGGTAGTTTCCCGTTCCAGCACCTCTTAAGCTATTCCCAATCAACACTGCACCCAAACTCACGCTACAGCAGACATGAATACACGCGAGGACCATGTGAAAACCTTGGTGCTGCATGGCAACCAGATCCCATAGCAACCGCTGGTATGGGTTATTGTGGGTTGGTAGTGAAAGAGAGAGAGAGCGAGAGAGAGGGAGAGAGAAGGGGAAGGGGAGGATCAGGAAGTGACAGATATTTGGGAGAAAAGCAGTAACTCTGGAAAAGAACAAAAATAGAAGGAGAGAGGAAAGCGGAGGAAGTAGCGGCGCAGCATGAATACACAAGCACACACACGTTTCATTCTTGGTGCTGGGATCAGATGAGGGTGAGGAGAGAGGCAGAGAGTGACAACGCTCAGGGTGAAAGGAGGCCTCCATCTACAGAGATCACAACGCAGTCTCCCTGTAGAGTGGCAGGGGGACGAGAGATGGAGAAAAAGCAATAGGGATGAGATGGAAAGTGATGCTAACAGTCATTTCCGGTGATGTCTGAGATTAGAGGAGAGGAGAGGAGAGAGACAGATGTTTTCTGCCTGTGTAACGGCGCCCCTGCTGGCCTGTATGGGTACAACATGCAGTCACGGCAACAGACCAGCTGCCTGCGTGTGCCATTATCCAGGTCGCGTTCTCTGACCCCTCACCTTTGACCTCCTGTCAGGTCCGCGCAGACAGGAAGAGTCTTCCTTTTTGTCCACTCTGCTGACACGCCTGAATGTGCGCGCTGAACGTCTTAATGTGGGCACCATGTAAACTCACATTTTCTTGGACTTGAAGCGTTGACCGTCAATACACAGCTGCATGCATAATGCATGTTTATGCATGTAAAGCAGCCAGCTACACGAGCAGAAGCCGAGAATCAATAAGGCTTTTAAAGCTTTTAACATCTGCCCCAACACTCCCTGCTTGTCTCCGCTTGTCTAGTTTCTCTCTGTACATTCCTCAACTCCTGTTCAGCTCACTGTCTGCATATGTACATATATGTTTATATAAGCATCTATTATCTATCAATCTGTTGAGCCATCTGCGTGTCAATCAGTCTATTTGCCTGTGTGACACCAACCATCTGTCCCCGCGCCCTAAAATCTGTCCTCAGAGAACAACAAGCCTCCGCGCATCATCTAGTGACACAGACATTTACTGAATGAAAGAAAATACAGCACAGAGGCAGGAAGTTACACTTTGCGTTACCATCGCAAAAATCAACAACCGCAGTGGTTAGAATTTATTGGGAAATTTGGGCGCTGAGACTGAATGACCTTCACGGGGTGGTCGTGTCTCATCGATCAACTCTAAAAGCCGGGCAGAAACACAGACAGAGGAGAATGTCAGACACGCACTGCAGTGATGCTGCAACTATGTCTGACAGATGACACTGAGCAAATATTAATAATCTGTGTACAGATGTGTTTGACCTTTGACCTTTCTTATTTCATACATAATTCATTCGTTTCTAAAGAACATTGCATAAGCTGGCGAGTATGGAGTGGAAAAGTGAAGTTATAGGGACAAACAGGAAGTAATGAAAAAATTCTCGAGCCACAGTGGAAAACTAGAGGAAGTGGAAAGGGTGAAAAGGGCCGAATGGAGGAGCTCAGAAGGCAACAAGACATCCATGTTGGGACTGTCATCTCACATTCGCTTCGATAAAACACCCAGCAGTGACTCTCAGTAATGTGTTGAAGCCTTCTGTCCAGATAAAATGGAACTTAAGAGGAAGAAGCAAAGTCAGTGCTTCAAAGGTTAAGAAAAACAGACTGGGCCAAAGAGAAAGACGAGAGGCCTGGTGTTTGGGCCCGTCTCTAGAAAGCAGAGGGTCAACAACAGCCTCTTTGTCATAGGGAGGAAATACAAGAGTTCGCTAGGAAAGTAGCAGCTTCAACCGTATCGGTTGCATTGACACACACTCTCCTCTTTTCCCACAGAGGAGCAAAAATACACGCAATCAAAAGTGAAGAGAAGCCACTTCAATGGACATCATTCCTCTGGAAAAGTGTGGCGAGACAAAGGGTAGGAATTCTTTTACAAACAGAGAAGTGTGTGTGTGTGTGTGTGTGTGTGTGTGTGTGTGTGTGTGTGTGTGTGTCACTACAGATTACAGACACGCACCACAGATGGCCAGCGCGTCTCGTCTTTTCACCGCCACCGTCGGCGAGAATAATGGCGGGCGGCGGCCCCTCCTCCCCCTGCTCCGCTCCCTTTCTCTTTTGTCAGCACGTGTGTCTGTCAAATGGAAGCGTGCGTCTGGGACAATGGCAGCCAGACAAAGGGCCCGCCTACCCCCCACCAGGACACTGAATAGGGGGGCACGTGGGCCTTGTCATGGAGGGAACAATGGCGCTGGAGGAGAGGGAGAGCGAGGGTGTGGCACCCACTGCAGCCGCTCCGGCCTGGGTGGCCCCGGCTTCACATCTGAACTTGTAACGTTGATTTATTTTAATGGCGTCTGGGGCCAAATAGAGACGCATCACTAAATAGTCACATGGAAGACATCAGTAATCCACCCCACTTAATTATTAAGCCCACTTCAGGCTACGAGCGAAAAATCGCAACTTCTCTTGATGACAGACCTGTAAAGCTGCGCAGCGCAACACGCGGTTGGACGCATTCCAGCTGTAATAACTTCATCCAACTTCACATCTAGCAGCATTCGTTTACCACTAATTGCCAAATAGCTGCTAAATTAATTACACTGGCATCTAATTACAAAACGAATCAACAACAGTAGCAGCTGTTTGCGCTAATGAGAGGATTTTAGCTTGCTGACGGTTATTCTATATGTCTGTACCTTACAGGTTACATGTTGAACTATTTGATGCAATATACAGTAGGGAGCCCACGATTTGTTAAGCCATTAGTGTAGCTGTTGACTGTAGGTGGCATTCAAGATTCCGCAAGCAACACCCTTTGGGAGCCCAGACCCAGCTGGAGGATGTGCTCCAGCCTCAGGCCTCAGTTCAGTGAATACTGCCACTGACGTGACTGACTGGATTACAAGTGGACGTCTACAGATGCTCACGGGCGCGTGTGTGTGCTGAGGCAGCTCTGCTCGCGCAGAAAGGGCACGTTTTCCTAGAGGTCACGGTGCATAGTAGCGGCGAAGGCGAGTGGAAAGCGTGGAACAGCTGGGTCGGAGTCTGCGTTGGGGGGTGGGCGCACAACAGAGGGAGAGCTGGAGGAGGGGGCTGATGGGACGGGGAGAGAGAAAGAGGAGAAGGAGAGAGGCAGGGACACACGGGCGAGCTGCTGACGAGCTCTTTGGAGGCAGCAGCTGGTTGAAGTGGGGGTCTCACCAGCTGTGCCTCCATTGACCTCTCCCCAATCTTCCACAGCAAACGCCACCTCCCTTCCCCCCACTCGCCAGAAACCTCATGCGAGTAGGTAGGAATACACACACACACACACACACACACACACACACACACACACACACACACACACAACCATCTGTCAGTAGGAGGAGAGTTGTCGCTCTGATTGCTTCATAATTGTGTTGAGACAGTCTGGGTAAAACACAGCCCCACACCCCAAACAAGCCCTGGAGATATAACATTACTTTAACCTGACGATTTCCAGTAAGAACCCTCCAACTTCTGCAGCCCAGACACGTGTTCATGGATGGATCGCTTCAGCTCCAAGGCTGTGACTCACAATTATGAAGCAATGCAGAGAAGCAAAATCATCAACCACAAAAGTCGGGCATCCGTGGCATAAATATGACAAGAGCAACGCCGCTGCCTTTCATTTTGCTTTTTTTTTCTAACGAGATGCTGTTTTTCCTCAAGTGCATTTCTCAAATCGAGCCTCTTGGAAGACGGAGGCTGCCGGGATGGTTTCACCACCTCCATTCGCCGCCTCCTACATGGTGATCTCCATCCAGGCTGACAACTCGACTCAAAAAAACAGGGAAACGAGTCCTCGCCCGATTCAGCCAGCATCACTTCAGAAGTGCTTATTCACGGCGCCACCAAATCGAGCACATCCATGGACTAATTGATTCAAGCTCCGCTCTTGTTTTTTGCACTTCTTCGCGTGTAGCTGCCGTGCTGGTGGAGAGCAGCGCAGAAGGACAGAATGTGGAGAGATGAGACAGAGATCCAAGGCCAAAGCACTGATAAAAAATGCATATCAGGCAGAGGAACGAAACATTGGCAAAGTCAGGAAAGTCGCTTCAGAGCTGCAGTAAATCTCCCCTGACTAGTTATTTAGCGATTTTAATTTAAAATGGGTCCACTTGCATTAATCCAACTGGGTTTGGATTAATACAGACGACAACTTCATTTACATTCTCACTAAGAGATAAGAAATGACAGGACAAACGTACGGTGGATGGAGGGATAGAGTGTGAGGGATACAGTCGCTGTCCAAGGATGACAGAGGAGCTAACAGCTAACAGCTAACTCCTCTCTGCTCGTCAAGTGTTAACAGTGTGAATATTAAATAGGAACAGATTGCATTACATAACACAGGCCTACATAGAACCATGCGCAGATTCACCCAATGGAGCAGACTTTTACATTGTCTAAAGTATAAACATAAACCCAAAATTTATAATTGATTTGAATGTGGTTGTGTTCTAATGTCTTCATGGGTTTAAGGAGGATACATTATATCACCATAACACTAATTGAACCCTGTGTCGCTTTTCGTCATCGTTTCCATAATAACGCACATTTTCCTGTTTACCGTCTTGTAGGACACACGCGTTCTGCAATATTCAGATGCACGTGTGAGGGCGGGGCCCACACACACACACTGGGGGGTCTGACCAAATCTTTCCAACTTTGCTTTGTAAAGCTGGAGCCTCAGGCAAACAGTTACATTAGACGATGTTTTTGTGCGAACTAGGCAAGATTAAAACTTGTAGATATCCACTGGGGGATTTATGGATAAAATTGAGGGTGAGAGAAATGAGGATAGAGTGATGCATAATTCAGCATGAATGGGATATGAACGTGCATGCATATTGTATGAATATGATAATTTCTTTAATGTGGTTCATCAGAGCGCTGAACATCTTGTCAGTCACCGACGACATGAAAGCAAACACACGACACGTGAAATCGCTTCTCGCGTAGTCACATTAACGGTGAGGTGATGTGGTGATTGAGTCGTTTTGCTGTTCAGCTGGAAGTGCTCTTCGCTGTCACACTGAGGGATGAGGTTTAATATGAGGAACAGGCTCGTGTAGTAATAGGATACTGTGATATTGTGATGAATTCCCTGAGATTCATGAAGATTCATGAATTTATAAAGGTATATTTAAACTTGCTGACTCAACAAACATATGATCATCATCTTTAAACTTTTACAAGTATATATGTATATATATATGTATGTATGTATGTATATCCACGTGAGGAGAGAAGCTGCACCGAGTGTGTGAGAGCGAGACACAAGGAAGCGCACTTCAAAGCTGGCCCACAGCTGAGATGAGAGTGTGTGTGTGTGTGTGTGTGTGTGTGTGTGTGTGTGTGTGTGTGTGTGTGTGTGTGTGCGTGCGTGCGTGCGTGCGTGCGTGCGCGCGCGCGCGTGCGTGCGTGCGTGCGTGTGTGTGTGTGTGTGTGTGTGTGTTTGGAGGTGGCAGTGGGGGGGGGGGGGGGGGGGTTAAGAGGGGCTGTGATCCCCCTCTATCTCTCAGGAACGTGGAGGCTGTACGTGGTCATCACAACCCGCTAAGCATCGGCCCTGCTTTTTAACCCTTGTGTTAAAGACAATGAGTGCACCATTAGAGTCAAAGCATTTCTGTGCCGGATGGGTGTCACCTACACATCGCCGCAATATTCCTCCGAGGCAGGAGGAGGCAACTAATGGGAAGACAGTCCACTGTATATACTTCCTATTGATCTCCTTATTAAGGCTTGTTGAGACCTGAGGTGCCCGGAGCCGCAACCATTAAAACGCACCTGAAGGAAAACACGATCGCACTCTGGCTTCATCCTGAGTTTAATCACGCCTGCAGAATCGTTTCTGCCGTCAAGGCTGTGAAAATGGTGTCAAAAAGAGCGACGTCGGGAGTATTCATGTAGAAGTACTTTAAGATTTGAAAGATAATAATGAAAGATAATACAAAATCAATGTGAGCGGATGTGTGTGGGTTTGTTTCGTTCGGGATGTGGTCGGGAAAGCAACTGTTCAGACATGAACTTGTTCAGACACATAAGCAGAGCGGCTGCCGGGAGGACGGAGTCGTCCTTTCATGCTTTTGCGTGTCTGTTCCCTCTCACTTGCTTCCATTAGGTTTATTTATCCAGTTAATTTGGAATGTCGCTGGGAATTCTCACAGCGGCGGGGGCGACGCCGGCTGCTGCGCTGTTATTTCAGTCAAACTAAACACACGGAGCTGGAATCTAAAAGGAATACTTGCAATTCAACCGCTCTCGTTCTTATAGGTCGAGATCAGATTTGACTCATCTTTGTCATGTTAGGCCATTTTCAGGATTTTATACAAGTCCACTGAACAAGTAAAAGCAAATACAGTCTTGCCTGAGTGACATAATGTCATGTAGCGTTGTAACTCATCTGACGGCACTGTTAGCTCCCATTCCCCCGTGTGCTGCTTTAAATTATGCATTTCACTCTTTGGACTTTGCCCAAACAAGTAGAAGGCATTCAGAATGACATCGTCTCATTTCACGTTTGGAACTCTGGCTCTCTGCCTCCGTTTCCAGCATGCGCTTCCATTCAGGCCTCCCAGTCACGGGGGCCTGAGAGCGGGAAGGCCCTGGGCTGAGTGGCTGTCTGATTTACAGGCATTCTGGATGGTTGGCTCACCATGAATTCCTACTGGGCTTGCTAAGGCTTACTGGGCGCACTGGCTACTCATCTTTCTACAGTGCGGACAGACAAAGGCAGGTCTGTTCCTCTGAGAGCGAGCGACCGGAGCCACTTCCGACGCGGGCGAGTGAGATGGATGAAGAAACTTATGCTTTAGTGGGATACGGAGAGAAAGAGCTGAAAGCAAAAGGCACCAAGCTTGATGATAAGTGAGGGGTTCAATGAAAAAGGCAGAGAATGATACGAAAGGCGAGAAAACGACGTAGCATTGATGAAATGTTGCTTCCTATTGTCCTATTCAAGAAGTATTTGATTGCACAACAGCAACGGTCTGGTCCGAATGCCAACAGCAGCGTCCATCTCTGACACGGTGTTTCAGTGGAGGAGGTATTTTACTACAGCTCGTCTGCAGAACGACACCTCGCTCGGCTCCATCTTGCCCTGATTTCATCTCGTCCGCCGCTCCATCCAACACTTACAGCGGGTCCTCGTCTCCTCTCCTCTTGGCCTCCAGCCCCGTCCATCTGGCTCCGAAGCATCTACATTTTGTGTAAATACCGAGCAGCTTCAGTGGGAACCTAGAAAGAGGCGTTTCGAGCGTCTATGGCTGCTGACATCCCAACGTGGGCTTAAAGTAAAGTCACTCTGTGGTACTTAACAGTGACCTTACTCTACCTAACAGCCTTTTTATCTCCACTGTGGATTTACAGTGTGTCTGTGGTACTTGCTGGAGGTCTGTGATGTATTCCTTTTAACTCTTTTAACGGATTTAAGCCTAATCCGTTATTTTAGTCTGACATTCCTTCGCTTCCTTGCGTTTGATATTTGTCTTGCATTTATCCTTTGTCGCATTTATTTAGAGGATTATTATGGGCTATTTTTAAGAAGGATCGCTTTCATCCCTTTCCTCCCTCTTCGTCACGATCATGATGTCAACAGCTGGGGGAGTGGACCGCATCTGGCGCACAGCTGTCTATTATGGGAATACATGCAGCCTGAATGGACTGAGAGGACAGCAGGAGGAATGAGGGGGAGTATAGTGGAGGGTGGCTCAGCAGTAAGAAATGCCATGAAGAATGTTAAAAAAAACACAAGTAAATATGGAGTGAAGGGATAGATGAGAAAAAGTAGAAGAGAGTGAGAAAAACACAATAAAATAGGCAGAAATCAGAAGCAGGGAGGACTGATGGAGGCAGAGAGATGAAGGGATAGTCATGTGGAGTCAGATGCTCCTAATCAGCTGTGATGCTGTCAGAGCTCCTCGCCATAGCAACCATGAGTCATAGCACCGGTAAATAGAGGAAAGCGAAAGCCTCGCTCACACGTTCGCCGTGGCATCGCTCCGCGTCTTACAAGCGTAGCGGGAGGTGAGCCACAATCTGGCCTGTGAGCAAACAACGCCTTCTTCCTGAGTCCACCCGTTTTCTGTGGCGCTATTACCGGGTTTACCGCGGTTCACTAAATTAGGAATAAAAACACAGTATTACATAAGCATTTCGCAAACGACTGTGGATGAAAGAATCCTGCAAGAAGCTGCAAGTGAGTCCAGCTAAAAATAACTAGTGATTATTCTATTTATAAAACTGTAGTAACACACTGATGCAAAATTATACATATAAAGACTACGCAAACAATACAATGGCTTGATTGTGTAACAAGGGGAATGAAAATAAAAACAGTCTTTTCAGATGCCGGAATAAGCTTCTCTGGTGCATTTTCTACTCATTTGATGAGGTTCCCGTAAATTTGATTATTGCAGATTGTAACAAACTTGTTGAAGCAAATCTGGCACAACCTCCACTCCCTACTTTGACCCCCAGTGTAAATGTTCAGTTTCTTCCAACAATCATGTACCTGACATCATGTACCTCGTGTTCCTCCTGTCACACACGCACATCAACAACTAAGCCCTCCACCGTTTCCTACGTCAGCCTTCCAGCATCAGAAGCCTGAAATCAGCTGTCGTCCATTCGCCACCGCGTCTCTGATTGCCTCAGACAGCTCCATGCAACGCTCAGCGCACAGACGCACGCCGTCAAGCGTAACAAACGCCCGCCCGCTCTTATATTCCGGCCCCTGCCTCGCCCGCTGCCACCTCTGCACACAGCACAGTGAATAGGCGCCTCTGTGCTGGAAGGTTTAACTTGGGGTCTCGCTAACAACCTTCTCCTCCTCGGTGTCAGTCTGAAATAGGGCGGCGTAAGAGCCGTCGACGTATTTAACGCTGGGCTGAAAGCAAAGCTGAGCTGGGCGCACAATGAAGCAGAGCAGTGTGAGAAGACTGTCACCAAAAGTGGGCTGTAGCAGCAAATAATGAAAGATTAGACACTAAAAAAATGCCAGCGCTGACCATCACGGCTCGCTTGCTTCACGTACTCTGGATTTTCTTTTTGAACATTGAGCAGCGTAAAGAAGAGGGGGATGATTAATTACGCTTCTTGGAAGTACTGTGATCCTGATTCTACCCGAAGCCTCTGCATCACTGGTACAAAAACCACCAATACTGACCACTGTGGCCACACTGCAAATGGAGAAATGGGTTAAAAGCGCTCTGTATCGGACACTCACAGTAGGCGCTAGATGCAATTTGGGACAAACTGCGCGGATGCGATCGACGTGCACAAAGCAAAGCAGCTGTTAAAAGCTTGGAGGAGGATAAAGATCAGATCGGGCCCCGGGGGCGAGCGGTGGCGTTCCAGCGGCCTGTTTTGGGGCTTTCCAGATGTGCGTCCGTCGCCGAGCTGTTATGAGCCCCGAACAGGCTGAAACATCGCCAAGTAAATAAGTCAAAACTCCAGTGAGACAAAAATAAACGCAGGCCTTGACAGTTATTAGTTGTGCTGAGCGCCCCACTTTGAGTTGCGGCTGCTGAAAAACACCAATTTCTACTTTCCTTGTTATCTGCAACGAAAAACGCCAGTGAAGCAAAGAAATAAACTGCTGATCGCCAGAGAAACAGGCACACGCACACACACACACACACACACACACACACACTTGATCAAACACAGAGGAAAGCGCGCATCAACGAATTCACACGAGTGTCCACTAGCAGTCAAATCCACCGCTCTGATCATTCATCAATCTGCCTAAACATAACAGCGAAGAATACAGCAGCACCAAACGCAGAGGCTGCATTCAACTGGCCTGGAGAAATCAAAAGGCTCCTCGCAATCAGACAGTAGTGTGACAGTGTATCTTCTGTGTACACTGACATAATCATATCCAATGGATGGTTTCAGTCTCAAATTAAAGGCAGCATCCAGTTGTCAAATGTGGGCCATAAGTCTTGTTACTATTTGAGACTGTCCATTTTTATTCATTAACACCCACCAAAATACAGCATTTTATTAACTATCTGTCAATGTGATATCATATCATACCCCAGAGCAGTACCTAAACCAATGTTATAATTTCAGTCTCTACTTTTCTGCAGCAGCTGTTCACAAACCTATAAATTCATAAAGTCATAAATGAGTAAAGGAAATTCCTTAAACTGGAGAAGCTGATGACCTTTAACCCAATATAGTGTTCAGACGCCCGGTGCCCGGCTTTGAGGAAGCACAACGTGGCTACCGGCAGTAGCAGGTCCGGCGCTGGAAGTGGAGTCGCTTGTTTAGCAGACCCACCCTGATCAGCACAAAGGGGGGGGCAACGCCCTCCTCCGTCAACAGCCAACCCAGACAGCACCCTGATTGGCCAGCTGGTTGACCTTTGATCCCCCATGCATTGTGGTCTCAGCCGACAGCCCTTCCCCCTGTGTGTGTGTGTGTGCGTGTGTGTGTGTGTGTGTGTGTGTGTGTGTGTGTGTGTGTGTGTGTGTGTGTGTGTGTGTGTGTGTGTGTGTGTGTGTGTGTGCGTGTGTGTGTAATAACAAAAGACAAGTACTAATGCACAAATCACTGTGGTGGACAATGGTCTAAGAGGAAACTGAGACATTCCGTCTGCATGTGTGTGTATACGTCAGATGAATTCATGTGTGCAGTGCTGTGTGGAGGCTGGCGTAGTGATGACTAAGTTGCAATCGTTTAGGTACTGTAGCTTTTTTAATCCAGCACAGTTTTATTACTAACACTAGAGCAAATAGTCTTCCTTAAGGCCAAGCATTAGACTAAACCTAAGCTTTTGCCTTAGAGTTCCTGTGAAATCAACTACTGACCAAAACTAACTTCATAGCAAACCTGGACTCTCTAGTTTAGAAGAAGTGATCAATCTCACAGTCTCATAAACCCATAGCACTGAAGTAACCACAGTCATTCTTCGACCCTAAATCTGGCCTTCCTATATGACCTGCCAGGCACCAGATCTTAACACCCTTAACGGCCTTCACCCAATTCCAGACCAACGATCAGCTCCAACTCCACGCATCCCGTGATCCAAACCCAAAACTATCCCTCCACCTGACCCAGTAGTTGTCATAGCGCCGGTGTGGACTCAGCAGGCGGAGAGGCTCTGCCCCTACTTTCTTAATGGACCCTAATGGACCCCCCCCTCTCTCTCTCTCTCTCTGAGGCACTGGGTCAGGGTAGACCACCCCCTAACAGCATGAGCGGCTGTCTGAGGAATGCCATGTCATGCAACAGATGGAGCTGCACGGACAATAGAGCCGCATGCGTTTACCAGACCCATATATGAAGGCATGTGCCAAGTGCGTGTGTGCGTAATGATGCCACCCCTTCCCTCAAGAAAGAACGAGCCCCGAAGACGGAAGAAGACACGTCCAGACACACGGACGCGGAGACGCGCTTATTTATGGTCTCACATTAGCCTGTTTAAACTCAAGGCGCGTGTGCGGGGGCCACGCTGTCCTGGAGCAAATACCTAGAAAGAGCGCCACCAAAGCAAACGTAAAGTAATTATTGGCCCATAATCAATGGGACTTTTCAGCGCTTCGTTGATACCTGATCAATTCCAAGCGGATGGAGATGTAATTAACTCTAATTCCTCGCCGAATCGTTACAATACGTCCAGACAATTTGCCGCAGGCTACTTCAGTAAGTTACATCTATTTATTACACGTTGGTTCAGTTGGGTTCAGCATCTACACGATGGGGACCTCTGCGCCGGTAGTTTGGTGTAAGAGGCATCAGAGGGATATTTACAAGAATATAGTTTTTGTTTGTGGGTTGGAAATGAGCTAAACCGGTGTCATCAGAGCTCTGGGCACATTTCATTCATTTCACACGCACGGGCCCACGGCGAGTCAAAAGCGTTGCAGGTGGATCCATTCCCCGCTAAACTCTCGATTCAGGACTTTATAATGGTCACGAGTAGGTCCTCGCTTCTTAACAAGGCATTCTTAAATTACAGGGACGTGGTCGGGTCTTCGTATGAGCCCGTAAGTGTCGGTAAATAGGCATGCCGAATGGGACGGAAATCCAGGGAACTCACCCAAGAGGACGACGGATGATCGGCTCCGCGCTGCTCCTCTGTGTAAATCCAGGACCCCGGGCAGAAATAGAGGAGACCGAGGAGGAATAATTTCTAGCCCGAGTCGTAATTTCACCAAATCTTCTTCATCCGCACGGGGAAGGCGATGCGTGGAGGCGATGTGGAGCCGCGGATCAGCCCGGTCGGTGCGCACACGCATACACACGGATAGAAAAGACGCACAACAGCAATCCAAGATCACTCTTTGGCGAAGAAAAACAAAAAAGCCCCGACGCCGCGTTTCGAGGGGGGATTTCGTCCAGGCTGGTGCGTGTCCGTAGTATTCTCGGATGCTTTAGTTGTTGACTGTGCACTTAATGGGCTGCTGCTTCCCCCGACTCCACCCGCTAACCCAGCCTTCCCAGTGCGCCCATTGGCACACACGGCCGGACATGCAAATTCCCTCTTCCCATTGATGTTTTCCAGCAAAGAAGGGGGGAAAGCGTGGCGCTCCGTTGCTGGCGCTCCACTGCGCCATCGCGTGGTGCTGCGCTGTGACGGCGCAAATTACGCGCATCATCCCGACAGAGTTTGAGCCCAGGTCCAAAACTAGAGCGTTTTCGTCCAGTGAATTGAAGTCGGCTGCTTCGTACGTGCTAAAACAACTCCACAATGCGTGAAACTGCATGAAGCAGTGCTTCTCCTTCACTGTACATTTGCTGCAAACTGTGGTTTTTCATGCACCGCATCAGAGCTCACTGCAGTTGTGCTGTGAGACGGGCTCAATAAAAGGAGGCTAAAAGCAAGTACTAATGGAGACACAGTAAAAGGCATCCTTCTCCATCGGGTTTTTATGATGTTAGTGAAAGCCTTCAATCCCAGTGCCTGTGCTGTGAATAATAATGGTTTGCGAGCATCCTGTAGCATCAGTGGTGCTTTAATGGACTGAATAAAGACAAAAAACGAAAAAAAGAGCATTGCTTTGAAATATAAATAGATGCTGACAGTGCAGACCAAATCAATGCCACCATAAGCTTATGCCGTCATATTTTTGGAGCCCAAAGTAACGTGACGCTCAAAAGGTCAGTGCAAGCACAAAGTAGGAGAACGACCTCAAGTCAATGCCATTTCTAAAAGGTCTAAAATGAAAATGGAAAGATCAATACAGGATGGAGGAAATCCTTGGCTTCCAGCTCGACACCTGCCAGTAAAGTTAAATGTGTGATGCTTTCACATTTACATTTACAAAAACAGCACACATTACCGTCCTCAGATGTGTTTAAAATATGATAAGGATGGGCAATATTTTACAATATGTAGCTTTCTATTTAATATACTGTATAATGCAGAGCCGTTTCTCATCAGGCTCCCTTAGACCGTGGACTTTAATACCTCTCCTGATCTTACCCGTCTAGTCTGCCAGCCATCACTTTTAGGAGAAATCTTTATTCGTCAATTCATCAGGATGCACACAAAGACCTTTGAACGAGACAGAGCACTTGGCAGCATCTGCTTTGCGATGCAGCACCCTTATCTCCCCTAGATCGTACGTTATAAAAATATATGGTGAACACTGAAGCCAAATGAGGAGGAGAATCAAATCATCTTCACTATTAAAAACATTAAGGACCACGTTGTTTGCTGAGGAACTGTAGGCTCGTGTTTGTGTGTTTGTTATGGCAACAGCATCATGCACATATAATAACATAACAACCTAAACAAATTCAATTATCGTGTCGACTAAATCCACAGATGTAATAGAAAATTAAACCATTTAACACATAGTTGTTACATGAGAATACACGTGTCTTTCACAGCATTTCAATTCTTTCGATTCGATTTCAATTCGATACGGTCATAGATAAATCTGCTGATTCTGCTGAAGACCTTGTTTTCTCTGTGTCTTCACTTTGGTGCCCACTCTGAAACAGTCTATGTCATACATATATACACGCACACAGTAACATACTGTAGCTGCTGGACTTCTAAGCACTGGCCCGCGCCACCTGCTCGCCCTGCCTCCTCCGATTGTAAGCATCGTACACGTCCATGAACATGTCCCTGCAGGATATGCGAGCCTTCAATTTGGAGCAGATGAGGAAGGAGCCGGCCATTTTGCGGTGGAGGGAGTACGTCTCCTCGGGTGGAGGGGTAAGGCGGTGGCGCAGCATGACGGGGATGAGGCTCTGAATGCGCTGGGTGGTGCTCTGGGTGCCGAAGTCAAACGGCTCAGAGGACGCAAAGGCTTCACCGAGAATCATAACTGCCTCCACATGGGCATCCTCAAAGGCCTGATGAGAAGCAAGAAGAGACATTAAACTGACAGTATTTAGGTCTTTCACTGTGCATCACAATCAGCTGGATTAAAAAGTTCAATTGTAAGAGCAAGTATTAGAACTAAAAAGAATATGGAAGCCGACAGTGGTACAAACTGGCTGTGCCACAAGTCGGTTTTGCAATCTAGAAAGTCTTTTTTTTTACCTCTTTTAACAAAGACAAGAAACAGAAATAAGAACAGAGGAGGAGGTGGAGTCATGCACTTTAACTGAAGGGAAAGGGTAGTGAGAGATACAAATAAATCAAAACATAAGAGACCAAGCAGGATAAACCAAATCAAAAATAGATGAGCCCAGCAACAAAGACAAAAATACCTCACCTTGGCCTCGAAGCCAGTCAGAAACTTCAGGTCCTTCGATTTGCGAAGTACAGTGGCTCTATCGCCCACAGAAGCCGCATGCACCACCTTAGTACGAAAGCACAGATGAAAATGTTGTCATAATCAAATGCATTTTACAAAGACCCACTTACACTTAAGTATACAATAATCATGATCATGTTGGAGTATTTACTGGCTGCTTTATCATACCTGTATGTACTCGTCTGTGAATGACTCTGGGTAGCTTCTGCAGGCCCCAAAGTCCAACAGAATCACCTAAAAAAATAGAGTTTTAAGCTTGCAATTACGCATAAATAGTTATGACAAACTCTTCAGACATGGACTTCTTGTCCTTACCTTATTTGTGTCTGAGTTGTAGAAGAAATTTGCCCAGTTTGGATCCGTTTGCATGAACCTGAACTCAAACAGCTCTCTGAGACACAGCTGGAGGATGTTGAAACAAATCTGAGAGGACAAGGCAGGTTTGCATTTACTGACATATTCTTCTTATTAATGATAATTTCATTCTGTATCTCCTAAATCAAGGACATAAAGCAGGAGATATGTGGCCTATAGATCACATATCGTGCCATCCATTCGTCTCTCATTGTCTGGTACCATGTACTCCTGCAAGCTCTCACAACCTAAAGACGTCGTCTCACTGTTTCGCATACAACTGCATAATCTGCAACGGTTGTAACACATAATTACTGTGACAGTAATTCTCATTGTCCCTTTTACATCTATGTTTAAGATCCTGCTGTGTAATTTTCCTGCACACACGTCTCCTCAGTACTGGCCATATCATTTTATGGCACATGTTGAGCTATAATAAAAGTGATTTAAATTATAATTCTGATTACCAAAAAGGAGTGACTGTCCTACATTTGCGCTATACTTTAATTTAATCTTAAAGAAATGATGACACGACCAATGAAACAAAGTAACGCAATACATGGAACACATTTTAAAACCAGAGCTACTTCATCTAGTCCTGGTTCTGTGTGAACAACATTAGCCGCCTACCAACTGTTATTCCTTTCTGATGGAATATGTTGTAGCTGTAGCTTAGTGAAGAGAAAGGACAGCTGGACATTACCACATAATGTAATAAAACAGCAATTAAAATGTCACCTGAAAAGAAAATTGTGTAAAGATATATTAATGAAAACATCTGTAAAGTCCTCTGCAATACTTAAAATGGCCAGAGAACCTTCAAAGTCTATTTACTATCGACAATGAGGAAATTCCAGATGGCTGTTATAACCTATACTGTACCTGGTTTCTGGTCTCTTGTGGCAGGTCTACACAGCGGTCCAGTGGGACGCCTTGTACAAGCTCCATGGCCAGCACTCTCTTTCCTGACAGCTCATCAATCACCTCAGGGACTTGGAAAAACTCATCTGCCTCCAGCAGGGAACTGGGATCACATGTAAAAAAAAATTAAAAACAGGCACACATTTCATATTAGGGGCTTATATATTTGCATATTATACGCTCAGTAATAAACACAGGAGACTTCTCACCTTTATGACAGCTTCAACTTGACAACCAAGAAGTTATAACCTTGTAAAAAATGTTCTGGCAGGGTTCCTTTATTGGTTTGAATTATACTGTACAGGTGGTCCTAGTAAAGTGGCCAGTGAGTCTATAAAGAATATGTATTTGGAAGGAAAGCCACCAGGCCTCAGAGGAGAGTTCTGCTACATGCACTGCAACATGTGCAGTCTGTAGAAGTAGCAACCATTTAGTGAAACCTAATTACAGAGTAACCATGCTTAAACTTGAAATTCTGTGTGGTTTCTAGTCTGAAGTTATTGGGCTTCAGTGGGAGGCTTTATAGTTCATCACACGACATAAACCTACCTGAACTTCTTGGCACACTCTGCTTCGCGTTTATAGTCGCATTCCCATGCCAGCTCCTTCTGAAGAACCTCTAAGCTGCTGTCTGCAAATAAACCTATGGGGAAAATACGCAAATCTCAACATAAGAAGCCAAAAACACATGACTGTTAGATTCAACTATATCTCTTAAAAAATTCAACGTGTGGCAATCAAATCACTAGCGCACGGCCATAACACCCAGGGAGCTGGATGTACTCTCTCTTATACAAAACTAATCAGGTCTGCCAGCTTCTGATGCATCCATCATCAGTTCTTACCTTCTGGTAGAACAACACTCATTTTTAGTACAGACATAAGATTGTTTATGTCACTGTGGATGCTTTCTGCCACTCCAGGATACTGAGGAGATATATGGAAAGAACAGTCAAGCAAAGGATTAAGAAAAAGGAGACATAAGTTACAAGTATATTGCCATCCTACCTGGACCTTCATTGCTATTTCTCTGCCATCTTTTAGAACCCCATGATGAACTTGGCCAATGGAAGCTGCTGCAAATGGTTTATCTTCAAAGGACATTAACTTCTCTTGCCAGTGTGGACCCAGTTCTTCCTCTAGAACTTTCTGCAAAAATCAGACACACATAGTCAAGAATTTTAAAAATGTACAATAAACCTATCATTTGTGTCATGTCATATCACCAGAACAAAAACATTGCATAACTGCATCTTTACCTTCATTTGCCATGTAGGCATGAAGTCTGCACTCTGTCGGACCCGCTCAAAGATCTTCTGCAGCTGGGGATTGATGAAAGAGTTGTCTGACAGAATGGATTGAGAAAACATTAGATAGCAACTGTGACTAGCCAACAATATTCATTGATGCTGTTGCTATACGCCATACCTTGAATGCTGAGCATCTGTCCTATCTTGAGTGCAGCTCCGCGTACTTTACACAGTGTGTCGACTATTCTCTCAGCATTAGCCTCAGACAGAAGACGAGAATCTAGCAAGGCACTCGTTTCTAGTACAACAGCATAAACAGGTAATTTGTCTAAGGAGTAATGTTCGTTTAAACTGACAAAACTGTAGCTATGGCACATCATTAAAATACCTGTTTTTTGTTTGCCTCCTAGTGACTGTTTTGCCACTTCTGCAATGGCTCCGATCCCCAGTCCTACTGCGAGTCCTGCAGAGACAAATTACTTTAAATAAACTGCACCTTATAAGTTGTTGATGAGAATATAAGTTAACAAAATAAATATAAATATCAAAAATTAAATTGTCAACACTTTTCCCAATAGAAATGATTTAAATCAGTACTATATTTACAGTGCATCAGAAACTAAATGTGACATGTTCTTCCACTCCACTTTTCTCCTTGTGTCTTTAGAGCCAAGAAAGCATGTCTTGATAAATATTGTCAATTCAAAATGAATAACTAATAAAAACACATGTTGTACGTACCACCAAAATTTACCAGCCTGCTGATTCTTGAAGCAGGAACTTTCCTTTCTTTGGCACGATCACTCAGCTGAAAGGAGACATATCATCACGAAAGCAGTCAACACAAATGATATCTGAAATGATATATAAAATTATATCTAGAACTGATGAACTCAACTTGAGAAACAAAGGACAGAACTCTTACATAAAACATAAGATACATAAAGTGTCTACACAAAATTTGGTTAAACTCCTCATCTGTGTGCATGAACCAATAATGTCATCGATATGAAAGTATATTTATTAGAATTTTTTGTTTACAACTGAAATAAATTAATTCATCATAAAGGAAGACAAAACATTTGACTACATTACTCTGAGGTAAGTAAGATTTGTTTAGAATAAAATATAGGTATTCCTAGTGTGCTTCAGAACTATTACAAATGTTATAAATGTATACTGTTCACAATATAAAACAACAAACCTTCTGCCTGGTGGGTTTTACTAGGGCCTGCTTTGTTTCCCTAGCCTTCTTAATGTCCTCTGGAGTAAGTCTGGCAACCACAGTGTCATGGAGAGACCTGGTCTGATAATAGCACTGGTGGCGGGCAGCAGTAGTGTGGAGAAGGCGAGTATTCTGCCCCACCCAGCCAGTCCCCCCTCCTGCTGATCCAGGGGGAGCAGACAAAAACAGTGATAACCTGAATATGTTGAAACTATAGTGTGACTTCCTATGATCTTACTGTGTTTTGTACATTTTAAATAAGTAATATAAATAATACCTTTGGGGATCTCTGTTGCAGTTTCACCTTCTATGTGGCTTTGGTCCACTGTATGAGTGGCAAACTCAGACCCCATGGACCACTTTGCTACTTCATCTGGATCCATGTTCTCCCAACCCTCAGCATCGGGAAATACATCCTCTTTTATTGGTTGCTTCTACAAACACAAAAGGGTTGAACAATAACATAAATGGAAATGATCTAGACTGCATTTAATCACTTTAAATGTCACTTACAGTTATCCTCACCTCATTGCTGCTGCCCATAACGGCGCTAACCATTCCTTCCACCACATTCTGGGCAGCTTTGACTACTGGTGCCAAGGATGAGTTGCAGGTGATTAAACTGAGCTGTTCTCCCTGGGTGGCGATCAGAGCAGAACCCACTTTACTGGCCCCTCGAAGCACCTGCAGGACTTCTGACAGCATCACTAAAAAAGGAGGTGAAATGGCAGAAGATACATTAGACGTAAAATGAGTGACAATAAAGTAGAACGACGGAATTCACAAAATATCAGACACACCTAAAACCCTATGTTTGTTAATTAACGTATTTGAACATTTAATTGGACATAACAGTGTTTAGGGAGAGAAATTGTATGTAGCTGTCTAGTACATTATTTAACCTTGAATGTGATTAGCAGTCCATGTTTCCATATGTGCTAACCTCAACTAAAACGTGTTGCCCATTGTAACAATGTAAAGTATGTAATGAAGTAATTCATGATATATCTACAGAATTAAAGAAACACGGTTATATAGTCTTTACTCTTTTCCAGTAGCTAGCTCCTACATCAGCAACTGCTAACTGGCCATTTAAATAACAAGCTATGTCACATCAAAAACATTATTTTTAACGTGTGCAATGTACTTGCAGAATTAACGATTCTGTTAATAATATATGAATTAACCAACTTTTATTAGAGGTGTGTTATCCACGTTTTCCTCTGCGTCCGTCCTTTTCCACGAGTATCTTGCTGTACGGTCTGTTTTGCAACGACTCGACACCAGGAAGTTTGCAGTTAATTGGCTTGACTGGGATCCAATCATGAGTCCAAATGGTAAAAAGTAGGCGGAAGCCAGCGAGGAAAAGTTCTGTCTTTAACCAATGGCATTGCGAAGCAGCAGAAGATTGACGCGTACAAAGCAATGGTTGGTCCAATTGAAATAGACTTGAGGCGGACCTAAAGGATCCATATCAGTGAGACCGGAGGGGGTAATAAAGAGGACGTACAAAAGCCGTGATTTAACCCCATGCCCCTAACAAGTGCAGTATTGTAATATAATGTAGGATAACACTGTGCAAAAATTTGAGTTGTCGAAAATAAATAGATATTATGTTATCATTTGAATTATCTCAACTAATTACAGCCAACAATTATTACACAATACCTCCTTAATATTGATAGGAAAGACATTCTTGATAAAAAATTCTAAAAGTATAAAGCAAAGAAATATTCCACCTCAACTCAAATACAAGAATTTGGGCAGAACAGTAGAACAATTTGTGTATAATAACACAATTCCAGGCACGGGCCAAATATATAATTAAGAAACTGTCTATCCTGCCCTGTAGAATGAAACAGAAAATCAACACTATAAATACCTGGGACGTGAGATGACTTATCAGTTATACACATTTGCTTAATGATTATAATTTCGGCAGGGGGAGGGAGCTGTGCGGACGCCATATATGGGCACACCACCGACTCTGTATCGCTATTGGCTGTGGGCCTTATGCAGCTGCTTGTCAACAAGATGGCCTTCCTGCTCCTGTCGTTTTGACACTGATTATTTTGGTATCCCCGAGAACATACCGTAAAAGCTTGTGTCACTTCTAAATAGACAGTGGGAGAGCGACTGCCGGGAGTCCCATCAAGGCGTGTAGTCAGCTAGACTGTGTTCAGACAGCTGACAGGCACACTAGTCTCGACAGCAGCCACCACTAGTCAAGGTTGGTAATAGAAAGTAGCTGCTGGCTAATGTCGACGCTAGCTTAGCTACGTGGACACGGATAGTTAAACTGGTTTGGTCAGAGCGAAATCCATCGAGGAAACAATTGTCAGCTACCGTTTACACGTCACCAGCGCTGTCACTCAAGTCTGCCCAGGTAAGTTGGTTACCAAAATATATCCTCGAGCATTTTTACTGTGTTAGCTTGCTAGCAAACGCTGTAATGTTATTAGGCAGGTAACTTGTGCTATCCAGTAGCAAGCTCGTTAGCTAATGACGGGTTTGGATAATCTGTAACTACCAATTAATTAAGCGGATAACGTATTTCTGCCTTGAAGCCTTGTTAATGTGGCTGTATTTGACTGCAGTTGTTAAAAACGGGATCACATAATAGCTACATGGCCATTAAAGTGCAGAACATTTTAGTAGTTGCGACGCTACGTATGCTAGCTGTTGGCTAGTTCAGTTAACCAGCTAGTGGCTGATCAAGAACCTTGAGTCAGGCGTTCAATGGCGATTGCTGCAATTAAAATCAACGATCCGAAGAATATGGTCGATGTTATTTATGCTGTTTATGAGACGCAAGGCTTGGTGTTGCAATGCAATTTAGAATTATTTCCCATACTGTTAACCTTTCATTCGGGACCAGGCAAAATAATAGAACGCTGGTACTGTGGGGATTTAAATAGAAGAGATGAATTACAAATGTTCTGATCTCCAGTGACGTTTGCTGTAATGTTACAGTATAGGTCGTTTGTGTGGAATATGAGAATCAACAAGAAACAAAACTGGTTGTATGACAAAGCTTTGTAGGTGTAAAAGGAAATACAGGTTAAACAGAAGATGAATGCTATTTTAGACAGAGCTCATACATAGTTACTGTTATAGGGTTTTATAATGATGAGCTTTTCTCTGTACAGTATAATAATTAACTATGTCGACACAGTGCTTTTAGTGCAGTATGCATGCTTAACTTATGAAGATGCTCTCTCAGACACACCGGCAGACCTGCATGCCAGTCAGAGAGCCTTCCTAGGTGTCCTGACAGAAAGGCTGCTCTTGAT
Source organism: Betta splendens (assembly GCF_900634795.4). NCBI lineage: Eukaryota > Metazoa > Chordata > Actinopteri > Anabantiformes > Osphronemidae > Betta > Betta splendens. The sequence continues at coordinate 14,723,584 of NC_040893.2, forward strand.
GTAATGTTCCTGGGCAAATTGTTAAAGTGATACACTCAGCTCTATTGTTCTGGTGACAGTTTGCAGCATAACTGGTCGGGCTTCTGTTGTATTGTCTTCAGGCGTGCATGCAGAGAGGGAGATTGAGTTTTTGACATGTGTTGTTTTATCATTTGTCAGCTTTTGGCCATCCAAATGTTGTGAAAATGAGTGTGGTAGATACTGTGAGGTGGCTGAGGAGGACTGTTTTGTGTTAATCTACAGACTTTTTTTGCAAGAGTAGCTCAAGCTTGACAGACCCATCGGTCAATAGGAAGTTGATTTTAGGTTTTTGGGGGAGAAACAAAATTTAGGCCACAACATTTGTGAAGTGCATACACGTACAGTAGTAAAAACCAATAATTATGCTGCACAACTTGTATGGGGAAATCATTTGTTCATCAGAGTTTACTGAAAGAAACATGTCAGTCTCTTAGTAGCCAAGCACAAAGCTATATTGATATTTGAAAAATATAATTCAAATTGGAATGAACTGTTGTTGTTGTTCATTTTTTTGACACACATTTTAGACAAAATGGGTACCTAAAGATGGAGGCTTTGACACTGTATCCTTGCCATGGACTGGATTTGAAGGATTAGATTGATGCAGAAAGCTTGAATCCGACCCCAAGCATTCATTTACAGGGACTTTTTCAAATGAAGATAGCTCCGTACTAGCTTAAAGAAATTGGGCACTGAAGTAATAAACACAGAATAAGTGACAACTCCTTTAACTGGAAGTGAGATACTGAATATAACAATAAATCTTTGACTGCAGAAACCATAACCTTGTGGGTGGACTGGATTGTTACCTAGACAAAATATTTCTTTTTAAGTGCTTTTTTTTGATTGTACATTAAATGGTGATGATCTAAAATCACTTGAGGTATTGACATTTATGTCCACTTAAAACTTGCTTCAGATATTTCTCAGAAGAAGCAGAAATAGATTGTCACTTAAGCTGCATTAAAGAAAACTAATGAAGTGATTGTGTAGAACTGGAGATGACAGAATAGAGTTTAAAGCTGCAGATATTAGCAGGAGTAACATACCATTAGTGTCCACTGTTGAATTGTGGACAATAGAAGGCAAAGAAGAGCTTTTTTTTAACTTGCATTATGGCTGAAGAACAGTCCAGAAATTTGACAGAAAAGGGAAGAATGTTTTTTTTAAGCAATTTAGGAGTTTAAAATGACACAATCTTAGTGTGGTGTGTATGTACAGTATGCATGCATGTGTAGATGTCACTACAGACTAGAGCTCCTCAGTGTGTCCTTATTCTGGTCTCTCCTCTTAAACCGTCCAGTCTGTTGAGAGTGATGAATTGCGTGGTGCAGTGAGAGGAAGGGGCGAAGAGGAGTTGATAAATGTGGGTAAAGAGATGGACAATCAGATTGTGGAGAGAGCAATAAAAAGGTTCACTAGCTTTTTTTCCCCCCATGATGGTATAATCTGCCTGCTCTTAGCTGAGTTGTTACTGGGTGATTATAGAGAATACATTTGAATTGGTTCACCACACTGTGTGGGTGGTGTTTGCTTTTTGCACCTCTCTGAGCCATTCCATTAGTCCAAATGTACAAAGCACCACCCATTCAGCATGTCAGAGAAGCATAACAATGACCCGTTTTTAAGTCTGTGGATTGAGAGTCCAGTGACTGAAAGAGAAAGCAAGCGATTGTCTCCAATCTTTTAACCATAAAAAAATCCATAATTAAAATACTATATTATTTGCAATATTATATGCAATATTAACCCATGGATTAAAGATGAGCTATGCCTGATAATGATGCATGAGACTGACTATATAACACAATAAAACATTTAGTAGACAATATAAAACAATGTTTTTTTTATAAGAAAAATTAAGATGTTCTACCAAAAAGACTGACTGAAATAAAGATATTATGGTACATAAACATCTTACCTAGGTTTGTGAACATTTGTTGTATGAACTAAACAAATTGATGGCAAAAAATATGTTACAGCACACACAAGTCACAAGAAAGCTGGATACTGATGTAAATATGCACATAATAAACCCATATCAGATTAAAGCTAGGATTGACTAGAAGACTCAGTCAGAATGCTTATACCCATTGACAAAGGACAGATACACAACACATGTAAGCATGCCCACATGATCATTTCCCGCTACATGACATGCTCTCGCATCCATAGTAGGACTTTTGAGCGTCTGGTCAGTTCTGATGTATCTGTCTGTGGTTATAAAAGATATGATGGGGAGCAAGTTTTTTCTTGTATAGGAATTTTAACTGTTTAGATTTTAAAAGTTACAAGTTAAATCAATGCAGGTTTAATTTGTCATGTATAAAGGCTAATAGGAGCAGCTCAACAAAGATTGACACATGAAGTGTAATTGTGGGTTCAAGATCAGCAGTCACCCCCACGTGTTGCTCCACTGCCGCTTGTTCTTCTTAAGCATGCCGGCACGTTCCTGGCAGGCCCTACAGCTGGCATAGCTGCAGAAGCAAAGCACATTGGATGGACTAAAGGCTTTTCCCTCCTAGCCCGTGGCATAGGCTCTTTGGCAGGGAGAAAGGGGTTAGGACAACGGCTATAGCAGTTTCAGGACTACCCCACCCCCTCCTGCTGTTTCCTAAAAATAGATCCAACATATGCCTGCATGCTCCTCCTTGTGTTGCCTCCCATTAAGCAAGTCCTCTTTGAAGCACTGAGATGCAGGACAGGAGAGCGGGAGAAAAAAGGGGGTCCATTTGGTGCTTTTGTGTTCCATCTTTCATCCCTTTCATCTGCTGGCCACAGACACCAATCCTGAAATGGAATCCCTTTTAATATGATTTAGAGTCTCTGAGGCCAAGGAGCTGATCTTGGTACACTGAGGCAGACGTAATTGCTTATTGAGTTTGGCCAAAGTACAGGGTAGGCCTGTTGTAATAAGTTAGTTGTATTATGATAATTCTACTATTTCATTGTAATGGCTGGGCTACTGTTTTGCAGTGCTAATTTTGCCTGAATTGTGCCTCAAGGTAACAATATAATACAGCCTTAGCTTGGTCATTGATTATCTAAATTGCATGTGGTACTGAATAGTATTGTTTCTCTAGTCATAATGTATTACTCTAATGTCACTGACCTTTGTTTTTTTCTCTTTCCTACTTTCTTTTCTTTCACCCTTCCTGCCTGTACTCCACCTTGTGGTCTTGCCTTTCCTTTCCTGTAACTCTAGGTTGTATGTCCAGCTTGGTGGCAGGTAGTGCCACTTGGTTTGGCACTGGTCAAGGGAGCCCACAATGAGAGGTCTGGCTCTGGGTGCTTGCTGGCCAGTATAGGTGCAGATATGCCCCGGTGGTCTGCGTCCTGATGGACCGAGACACCTTCTCCCACATCCGTCTCTGGTGCCCACGTCCCTTTGGAACCTACTCCCAAAACAAAGCAAGGAGCCCAGGCTCAGGGGGCAGTGGTGGAGGTGGTAGTGGGGCAGGTTCCCCCTCCCTCTGCAAGGCCGAGCCGTCTCCAGGTGCCAGGAGGACAGTGGATGGAGGTGAAGATGGGGGTATGATAGTCGGGGTGCAGGAAGACAATGGAAGAGAAGAAGATGTGGGCTCTGAGAACACACCACCTGAACAGGAGCTTGATTCTAGCTCTATGACACAAGCCCAGGCTCTTCCAGCATCTTCGACCCCTCCCTCACCGCCCTCTTCCGGGCCCCAGGCAGAGGATGGCCGCGTGTTGTTAGACACCTGGTATGTCATTAAGCCCGGCAACACGAAGGAGAAGATTGCCTTTTTTGTTGCACACCAGTTCAGTGGAGCAGGTCAGCCTAGACCCAGCGCCATGAAGGTGAGGAATTAAAACACAGACAGCACATTGAATGTGAAAATTTAGTTTGGTTCTAAAAATAAATGTTTTTCACAGGTTAAGGGTAACTGGGCAACTGACTGCAGTAAAGCCAAAAGAAGACGGCGATGTTCCTCTTATGACCCTCCAACACGTTCCCAAGTGTTGCAGCCACACCTGAGCCAAGACTCCTCCTTTGTACCGTCTAGCACTGATGAGCCACCACTAGGAGGGGTTAATGAAACAGACCTTTTGTCTGTTGCGGAAATGGTTGCCTTGGTTGAGCAGAGGACCGCCATGGCCCTCCAAGGCATTGTGGCTGTTCATGGGAACCAACACCACCACCACCAGCCCCACACAACCACTCCTAGTCAGGTCCTTGCCCCTCACCAGCACACTTTGCTCCGAGGCACAGTGTCAGACCCTGCAAGTATGGCGTTTGTGTCAGACAGTTCAAATAGCCAACCCTCTAAAGAAGCGCAGGAATCATCATCTCCAATACAGACAGACCAGGAATTGGAGGAGCAGCAGGAGTCTTGCAGAGTAGCCCAGGCCATTGCACACTTTGAGTCCCAGAATCTGGAAAATCGGCTTCATCTTGGTTCGAGAACAGATTCATCCAGTCGAGATAGAGAAAAGGAGTGTAGAAGAGGGGAGCCTGGCATCGTTACCCCTCCTCCACCCCCGAGTCACAGTCATGGTGAGGTTAGGATAGCTTTCAGAGTGTCAAATCTCGACCCACGGTCTCAACTGGAGCCAGCTGGTAGGTCCCGCTGTATGTTTATGAGCTGTGGTGGTGGAGGTAACCAGGCAGCAGCCAGGGCCAAAGAGAAAATAACCTGTGACCTGTATCAGCTCGTCAGCCCCTCATCAAGGGACCCCAGTAGTCTGCTGCTTGCTGCCACAACTGCTGCTCCCAAACCAGATGGAGACCACCACCACCCAGACAGACCGGCCTGTGGCAGCCCAGACCCAACCCATGAGCTTTCCTCAGGGGAGAAGAAATCTGTGGGTGTAGGGAGGGAGCGAGTGACTGGCTTCCATGTGGAGGTAGTGGTGACCGGTGCTGTGGATCAGTGTGTGTTTTATGGCAAGGACAGTACAGAGAATGTTCAGGAGGAGACCGTGTGCTTTGCAATGCCCAGTGGGGGAGGTGGTGGTGTGAGTGTAGGCAGCTCCAAAGACCCTTCATCAGATGATCCTCCTCCTGGACAGCTCTTCTTTCTTCAGCCCCCTCGGGGTCCAGAGGAAGATGTAAAGGCAACAGGCCCTGGCAGTGGGTCAGGAATGTGCTCTTTGGACTGTGCCAACAATAATGGCCCTGGGCCGGGGGTGGCAGTGGGTTCAGGAGAGCGAGCAATTCGACCCGACTCTCCTGGTGTCGGGGAAGACTGTTCAGACCCTTCTCTGTGTCGCCTCTACCGTCACGTGTCCCATGACTTCCTGGAGATCCGGTTTCAGATTCAACGGCTCCTGGAACCCCGTCAGTACATGCTGCTGCTGCCGGACCACATCATGGTCAACATCTTCAGCTATCTGCCAACACGCTCACTGGCAGCGCTCAAGTGTACCTGCCACTACTTCAAGGCGTTGATCGAAACCTACGGGGTGCGGGCGGTAGATTCACGCTGGAACCAAGACCCGCTCTACAGGGATGACCCATGCAAACAGTGTAAGCGGCAGTATGAGCGCGGGGACGTTTCTTTGTGCCGTTGGCACCCCAAACCTTACCACCATGACCTGCCTTATGGACGTTCCTACTGGATGTGCTGCCGGCGTACAGACAAAGACACACCAGGCTGTCGTGTTGGGCTCCATGACAACAACTGGGTCCAACAACCAGCTGATGGCTCTCAGCCTATCCGCACCAAGAGGGAGGACAGGAGGGAGGAGGCCAGGTAGAGAGGAAATGGTACACCTCACACATACCAACTCATCTCCTCCTGTGTATCTCCTTTCTCCCTCTTACTTCTGTTCAAGGGACAAACAGGAGAAAAGTATAGATCAAGGAGAAAGCACTCCTGTTTTGTTTTTTTTTGTTTGTTTCTTTCCTCCAGCACTCCTTTCTCACACTTGCCCTCAGTGGAGGGAGGTTGAGAGGTAAAGAAGGAAGAGAGGTGTGTCGCTCTCCTTGCCTTTTGATCAAGTCCTCTGAAATCCCTCTCTCCCTGCACTGTGTTCCAGAGTGGCACCTTTTAAAGTTTGCATACCAGGGTTGGGGTCCCCTCCTGCTGCTGTCAGCCCTCTTTCTGCCTCTTAATCATTTGGGTTCATGTCTAACTCTAAACATGGTTGTTGGTAAATTCATGTGAGAGCTTTGCAGTGTGTTCGATTGAGATTAGCATTCATACAGAGAAGCATAGAAATGTAATACCCTAGCGCCTGCTTGGTGTTTTCCAGTACTATGTTCTGTGTTGTATCACAAACTTCTAGTTACGCTGTAATATGGTGCTTCAAGGAATGAGATGTACAGAGTCAGATGTATAGCTTTCTAGTGGTGGAATGTTGAGCATTGCTTTAGAAATGTGATTGTATGAAGCAAACTTGATTTTCCTTTGTACAAGATTGACATTTGTACCTGTCCTGCACCACAGTTTGTAATTCTCTGAATGTGATGTAACGTACTATATTGATCAGTCCCCTGATAATGCTGCTGAAATCATTGCCTGTTTCTGATGTTAATTCTGAAATAGCCATACCTTTGGTTAATGACAGGCACAGTCTCTGAATAAGCCAGTCTCACTGGCTGCTGAGACCTGTTCTTGTCATTGTTTTAGAGTGGACCCTAACCTTGCTGACCAGCCATAAAAAGGAGCCACTGAGTACTTCCTGGTTTACAGAGAATTATGGGAGCTGGACTTTATAAGAGCAGTGGGATTTAATGGGATTAAAAGAGAAATTTGATGTCACTTTGGAAAGGCCTGATGTCACTTTGTATGGTTTGATTGACTTGTTTGCCATTTTGTTTGTTTGTTTGTTTGTTTTTTTGACAGATTTTATTGGGGTGTGTGTTAGAGAATGTTTGCTGTTTTTGCTTTTATTCTTGAGGACTGTGTTCTCCTTGCATCAGTCTGTCACCCTACTCTACCTGCAAAGATGTATTTTTTAAATACTCCATCTGTATTTTTACTCCTAGCTCTCTTCCTGTCTTCTTTTCCCCATCTTTCCGTCCTCCGATTTGGCAGAGAGCAGTATTTGCCAAAGCATCATTCATGCTGCGAAGCAGGTGAAACGTACCACCGACCGCAGAAACTCTACACCAGCTTCCAGCCTTAAAAGCCCCTACCTCCTACCCACCCTGCAGGAGCCTGAGGCCCCAGATACCTCTAAGAGCGTTGGGAGTTGCACATGATCCTGTAAGCTAGGTTTGAGATACTTGTTAGACTCTGTCCAGCTCTTCTGGAAGAAGAGCCAACAACTGTAAGATGAACAGTCAGACTCTTCGTACTTGGGGAAACGAATCCTCTCTCTCCTTCACCCTTTGCCTTGCTTTTACTCTCTGCCCCCCATCCCCCCGCCTCCCTTCTGCAAGCTGACAGACTGGACGTTAAAGAACTGATGACATGAATGATTCTAAAACTGCATGGAGGTGGAAAGATGATTGAGTAGTCATGGGAGAACTCTGTAGGTTCCAGACATGTACAATGCTAATGGGAAATATCTACTTAAATAAAAAGAAGTGATGATTTAAACTGGAAAACACTGCTTTGTGTGTGCACGCGTGTGCGTACTTGTACTTGCATCGAAGTGAGGATACTTTGGCTGGTCCTCACAACTTTGAAGGCCTGGTTGTGATGTGAATTTAAGTTAGGTTAGGTCTGCCTTAAGTTGTGACGTTAGTTAGGTTAAGGGACTAGGGAAGGCATTATGTTAATGGAAGTCCTCACTTAGACGTAAGTACAAGGATGTGTGTATGTATGTGTGATGATTAAATACCAGGTTTCAAATATGCTTATGGTTCATGATTTCATTTGTCCAAAACACTGACATTACTTGATTACCACAGCTACATTAGCAATTTCCCCGCTGTGGGACTAATAAAGGCATTCTCATTCATTCAGCATAAGAAGTAATCTCCGTAAGGGATATTTATAATTGCATGAAACATTATACTTCACTGATCACAATGTAACTACTGTGTGTATATATAATATAACATCTGACCAAAGAGCATTTACTTCTTGAACTAAGCTTTAATCCAAACCTAATGCAATATATTCTATTAGGTTTTACCTGTTTTTCAAATGTGTAATTTTGTCTTCTCACTTCTATTATTTCAGTGATGGAAGCAAACGAAGATTGACTTGTAACCGTATACATTAATGGTTTCTGTAATATGATAAAACATTTCAGGATCTGCACTACTCTGCTCGTTAGAAGAGATGCAGTGCTGGATCACAATCTCCTGCACCTTTTAAAACAAAGACCTTGTCGGTAGTAGATTTGCATGACTATTTTGAATATTTTGTAAAGTAAAAACAGGTTATTTGCACTGTAGTGGCGTCTTATGACCAATAAAAAGGAACCGAATTGTTAGAAAGGTGAAGACATCCATTTCCATGTACCCCGGACTTTTAGGCGTAGTAACCCCACATAAAAACTGCTACGGTCATCATGACCAGAGCATTAACATTAACAGCATACTTCCACACTGGGTGCTCACTAATGTCAGGCATTTTGTCCATCGCTTCAGGTTCGTCTTGCTCAGTGTCTTGCGAGCTGCTGGTACCTCCACACAAACGGCCAAGCAGGTGGCAGATACCAGACTTTTCTTCCACTTCTGTTTCTGTTTCTGAAAGGGACTGGGAGTTAGCACCTTGTATACAGTTGCTTCATTTGTGGCCATTCTCATACCTGCATCGTCATCCTGCCTCCTCTTTTCCTCAGCCTCTCTTTGGGCTCTTCTTCCTTTCTCGCCTTGCTCCCAGTCCAAATCCTTCCTTTCCTCTCTAGAATGACGCAGACTGAAGACCAGACGATGGAGCTAAAAATTAATGACAGCTCAGTGTAGTCACTATGGAAAAACTGCATTAAACCAGTCACGCCCTGCTGGTTGTTTGTTGCTGTTCTGTTTATTTGTTAGACAAAGTTATCTTTGGTCTGGTGTGGAATGAAGAAGTGACTTACATGCACATCCTCAATGGGATCAGTGCAGTAGCTGACTAGCAGCACCAGTGCTGACGTGCAGAAGAAGAGGATGATTCCAAAGTGAAGGTAATGGATCCCACACACCAAGAAGGGGCAGTTAGAAGGGAAAATACAGCTGCCGGTGCCAAACCAGAACTCGGGCAACAACCGACACAGACCCATCGCTAGACCACCTATCAGGCCCCAGAATGCACCCTGACAGACAGGAAATGAAATATTCCATGGTGAGCGCAGTGAATGCACATGTTGCAGCGTGATCATGTGTTGCCACGCGATACCATTTCATTGACCCTCTTCACGAACACAGCCAGCAGGAAGACAGCGGCGATGGGCGGAGCCAGGTAGCTGGAGACTGACTGGATGTAATCGAAGAGCTGACCGCTCTGAGCCGCCTGGACGACTGGGATCCAACAGATGCTGATGGCTACGATGCAAAGCACCCAGACTCTGAGGAGCAGTGAGAAGAAGATGGTGAGTGGAGGCTTATTGGATCCCTGTAACAAAGCTAAAGAGTGACTGTCTATGATTTACCTGCCAACAATAATGAGTTCTCGCTCTGTGGCCAGGGGTCGGAAGCGAGTCCAGATGTCCATGGTGAACAGCGTGCTGCTGCTGTTAAAGATGGAGGCCAACGAAGACATGAGGGCCGCTAGCATCACAGCCAGCATGAGGCCTCGCAGCCCTGCCAAGAGCAAGAGCAGCAGTGAAAATGGATGAGGGGTTGTGGTGACAGTATGACGGTATGAAGTGGTGAAACCTGATGGATAAAGCTCATATTTACCATTGGGCATGACTGACACCACCAGTTTGGGATAAGCAATGTTGGAGCAGCCCACCTCAGTCCCACACACCTGCTTACACACCTCAGGCACCACGCAGCCGACCTCGTCTGCAGGTGGATACAAACCAGCAAACGCACATTTGCTCCTCGGCTTTTATTCATGACATTAAATAAAACCGCATATCTGGCTGCAGACCTGGGTAGAGGACCCTGCTGATCATGCCGGGGAACACCATGAGGAACATGGGCAGCAGTTTGAGGTAGCCGCACATGATGCAGCCAGCCTTCACGTGGGTGAGACTGCGAGCGGCGAGGCACCGCTGCACAATCACCTACAGACGCACCGGCAGGATGAAGAAGTGGAGGCCAGGTTGGGTTACGTGTAGGACAGCACATAATAAAGACCACGACTGAGGGGAATTTCACCTGGTCTGTGCACCAGTACCAGCCTCCCACTATAGCGATACCAAACAACACCCCCGGCCAGGGCAGGTCCCCGGTTGTGGCGTCCCGCAGCAGGTTGAAGGCGTCTGGCCTGGGCCTGTAGCAGTGCTCAGAGATGTTGTAGCGCTGGGGCTCCATGGAGGACACGTTGTGTGGAACGGCAGAGCTGTACCTCTGCAGCAGAGACTCGTAGCCTCCCACTTCAACGAAGGCTAGAGATGGAGAGGAGAGTGGGTAAAGACGTCTAAAGGACCAATTAAAGTGAATTATTAGTCCCTGCTGGCCTTTTAAGTAGTTTTAGTCCCTGTATGGAGCCTCAGCCCATGTTTGTTCTGTCTGCGTCGGTTCAATAGTCCAGTGTTCTCTTGTTGTCTGATACTGTTCTAACCGAAGATATGAGTCAGCTGCTGAGTCTGCAGTCTTAATCCCATCACTGCTTGACAATAGGACATGCCTGTCCTTCCTCTTCCACTGGGTAAGTCCTGCTTTTATCTAGTCTGCTTCCTACTCTGACTTTACACACAAATGAAAATCTGATACACATTGAATTTCTATAAAATAAATAATTCACATAGTTGCAGAGGGCAGTTGGTGTCTGACTAGAGGTGGCTCTGCAACATCAACACTGCTGCTGTGAAATTAATGATTGGTGACGTTAGTTAATGTCTCCTGTTGTCACACTGTTGTGCGAGGGGATAAAAATGTTCTTTCATAAGCCAAACATGTGTATTAGCAGAATAAACATGATTAAATTTTCACTTACAGAAGCCGGTGAGGACAAAGGCTCCAGCAATGATGACAAAAGTCTGAAATGTGTCAGTGTACATCAGCGCAGCCAGGCCACCTGGTAACACACACACACACCAAAGATCTCACCTTGAAGCCTTAAGGATCCCTCGACTGAGGACTGCATTTCCAAACACACACACACACACACACACACACACACACACACACACACACACACACACACACACACACACACACACACCTGTGACTGTATACAAGGCTGTAATGAACAGAAGTGCGATGACGGCAACGTAGATGTTCCACCCCAGAGCCTGCTGGATGAACACGGCTCCTGAGAACATGTCCACCTGAACAGAGACCAGCAGTGGAGGAGTGAGGGAGGAAAGACGCTCAGTGCCCCGGGTCCGCGCGGATGCGACGACTCACAGAGATCTTGGTGAAAATGTAGAGGAACAGAGAGATAACGGAGAGGTAGAGGCTGATCCTGGATCCTCCAAACCTCTTCTTCAAGTACTGGGGCATGGTGATGACCTAACACAACACATTCCAGTCAGGGTGGAACCATACAGTCATCACATCAGGGTGATCAGGGGTCCTTTATCATAGAGCCAGAGGTACTCACCCCAGCTGTGAGATAAACGGGTACGAACAGCCAGCCCAGCAGCAGCACAATGAACAGAGCCTGACGCATTGTTAGACAATCAAACCACAACATGTAACACGTTAGACACCGGCTCTGTCACATACAGCACGTGGCAATTCAACATTTATAGCGGTGATGGATGTTATCTGTGTACAGTCAACGCGGCCGGGGCATTCAGTGAGCTGTTAATGCGCGTAGTGCCTCACATTCCACTCAAACCCCCCCACAGCGATGCCGCTGGCTGCTCCGGTGCCTGCCAGGCCCACAAAGTGGCCACTGCCGATGTTGCTGGCAAACAAAGACGCACCGACCTTTGAAAAGAGCACACACATGCACAGATGGGACATTAAACCCTGGCACGATGTCCACTGGAGCGTCAGTGTGTAGAACATGTGTAGAGGAGGATTTGGGGGAGTTTTCTTTTTTTGTTTGCTTCCGCAGAATGACTTGTAATTTTTATTTAATATGTACACTCACACAGAGAGGCTTTCATTTAGCCCCCTCTAGTGGACAGACTATAAAATGTTAATATTAAGTTCTCGTTTAAATCTTAAAAAGAACAACAACACATGATCCTTTAAAGTTATTTTGGACTCACTGGCCACCAGGTCATGGTCCGTCCTGCCAGGAAATATCCTCCAACCGTCCCACGATTGATCCGAAACATTGACTATAACATAAGACAGACTTTGTAGTGTTCCACTGTTCCTGTTCAAACACAGGCCACATATTAAAATTGTGTATAGATGCACTTACCCAAATTCCAACACCGATGACCATGATGAAATATCCAACAATAATGATGATGTCAGCTGGGTTGTTGACCATCGCTTTGTCTGCAGGACTCTCCATTGTTCAAGTTATAAATTGTGACTTAGAAACAAGAATCTCATATCAAAAATGCCTAAACTACCTGTATGCTGGTACCAATAAGGCCAACGAATGTAAAGGCTGTGGTGGCCAGTCTAAGTCAGAACTTTGGCCACTAGTGACACAAGCAGATTCAGCAGTTTTATTAATTGTAGTAATTATTAACACCAAACCGGGGCTGAAGTATCTTTTTGTGCTCTTACAAATGCTGTGTCCACAAATTAAACAATAATTGGTAAAAGTGAAACATTTGTTATGATTTTTAAAAATAGAATATTTTCAATATTCTCTAAATTGAGTGTGTTGTTTCATATTGTACAGTTTGAACAAATAAAATCACGTTAGCAATTGTTGAAAAAAAATGACCTCCAGATCTTTACAGGTTTATGAAGTAAGTAAAGCAGACTGGCCCTTTTATGTTAATATTTTCAATATTCTCGGCTGTAATGGAAATTTCTACTTTGTGAAGGTATTTTCTATTAGATACATATATACTGTAATCCAGTAAGCAGTGTTATGTGTTATTAAACATTGCATTAAACATAAAGTGATCAAATTAATCAACATCTCGCTTCGTTAGCAACAGCAGTTATTTAAAGAAGGCACAAAGGTAGAGATTTTGTGCTGTCTCTGTGTCCTTCTCGCCTCTTGATTGATTCATTGGGTCCCAACATTTTTTGCCTGTACAGTGGCTTTTATCAAAACATCCATTCACCTTTCAGCTCCCAAACTTCATTACATTGTACAAATAAGGCAGATTTTAAGGCAGAGACACAGCACATGGGTGCGTGGGTGTGGATGTGTGTGAAGAGCTGAAGAGTCAGTTCTCAGCATAAAGAGGCTGAAGCGCACACAGTCGTTTGTCACATCATACAAGCTTTAAGTGACACGGGAAAAGTAAATTCAACTGATCTATGTAAATCTGTTGTTGATCTTTGTTTAACCATAGGGGGAAACAGAGCCTCTCAACCTAAACCTGCAGGGCATTGTATTGTGGAATATATATTAATGGAGTTTATTGTGTGCTGTAAAAATACTTTAAGGAAACTCTAAATCTTACCAAATAAACTAATAACTGAACATTTTGAGGCTAACTGCGAATAATCTTTCTGGTGTGTATAACATCTGCTGTTGGCTGGAAAATACGGGAATTTCCACAGATTTGTTCGGAAAGATGAATCACCGTAAATGATGAAATTGTTCTAATTCTTTTAGTTGGCTGATTCAGGGGGAAGTGAGTTTTAGCACTGTAGTGTATGTCTTTTTTTAAGCAAGATATGTGTACGCCTTCTACAAAAAAACTACATCAATGTTAACTAACATGAGGCCAAAAATAATTATCTGATGTGGAGTTAAATATGAAAAATAAGATAGGAAACACCAAAAATAACTTCACTGCATTTCATAATTTGAAACCCACTTACTTTAATGTCATAGACATTATCTTCAGATTCAGACACAGCTGGCAGTGCGTGGCAGTACACACAGATCTCCTCCGTTTGACAACTTGTATAAATTAAAGAAATAAAGGTAAAGAAAACAGCGTTGTACAACTACACTACCGTTCCAGGATTGGGAATTAAACCTTCAGTCGCATGTGATGTCTGTAGTAGAGGCTCAGGCTTCTTACTTTGCTGTCAGAGCAAATAATACCAACAACAAAATCTTTGAAAATACATTTCAATAAATAATATGCACTGCTCATGTGTTCAGACACATAGTGTAACCTCCATGCCAAGCACATTCAGGTCCACTGGCTGGAGCCATAAAAAAAGAAGACGTGCCTGCTGAATCAGAGTAAAACCAACGCTTCACCTGGCACGAAGGTTTAGAAAAGTTGCTGAACAGAGCCATAATCCAGACACAAAAATAAATCATGGCTAATGGCTGCACGCCACCAGTTCATATACACCAGCTATGTCCATTATTGTACACCAAGTATTCAAGGATGTACAATCAGGTTATTAGAGATCAGTTTTCACTAGAGCCGACTTCTAGTTGCGATTCCTGCTTTTAGTCACTCTGCAAAACAGTGTCATGATGATCTAACAAATCGCTGACCGTCACTTTCCATTGCTATAACACTATATTGCTATATATTGACATAGGAAGGCATCCTGGCTGATGTTTTGGTTTTTCCTTCTTTAATGCTATGTTCCACTTCTTTGACTGACTCCAGTATTATTTTGTGCTTAAAAAGTCATATTCTGCAGCAGGGTGGGGTCTGAATAAGTTAATTTAAGATGAACATAACTCTCAGTCTCAGATACAAAAAAAAAATAACTCCAGATCTTTACAGGTTTATGAAGTAAGTAAAGCAGACTGGCCATTTATGTTCAATTATGATTTAACGTAAAAAATACATGTTTTAATTTTATCACAGTTGAATAAAAATGGCCAAACTTTAAGCAGTTTAGTTAAAACAATGTTGTGATGCATTTCCTCAGGGTTCAGTCTTTGTTGTTTGGCCCCTAATTGCACTGGTAACTTTAGCATGGTTTAAAACCAGCAGCACGAAAGGCAAAGAAAATGTGGACTAACAGCGGGTCAAATAAAAGCCCATTCTGCTCAAAATAATTTACTGATTATTTCTGATGAAATGTCTCAAAAAAAAAAAATAAAAAACACCAAAAGAAAGAAAAGAGGGGAATCGGAAAATCAGCAGAGCAATGTTGTTAGACGGCATTAGAAAAAGTAGGTGACAGTTTCAGATAGCGCCGTGCGAGTTTCTGTTGTAGCCAAAGCACAATGGTGCACTGCAAAACCCGTTTCCTGAGAATTAACAGGACAGAATTTAGATCGTTTACAGGAACAGCTAAAATTAACAAGTTGCAACATGTTACTAAAGGCAACACTGTTTCCTGAATGCAACCCAGGTGTGCTGCAAACAAGAAGAATGGAAATCTTAAATGTCTTTGTTTCAGTCTTTAATAGAAGTTTCAAGTTCAGGCAAATCAGTGGAACATAGCATTGTCAGACATGTATGAGCATCCTTGTGTCTAAACTAAACTAAACAAAAAAGAAAATAAAACTTCACAGCATTAAAATACTTTCCAAACAGCCTTACAAGTATTACCCCAGTAAAAAAGCTGACAATACACTTAGATAAAACAAATAAAAGGCCCTTTCTTCTCTAAGTCCTGACAACTACTGGAGTAAGTTACATTCAGGTGCTTGTTGCATCTTTTTATCCAGTTTTTTAGCTCCACTTGTTCTTTGCCTGTACATTTGACAATGCATAATAGATCTCATCAGATGTTATAGGCCTGCTCTGTGCCCCATCTCAAATTGTATAAAAAGGCATTCTTCTGAATCAAGCTAATTCCGCCTGAAGCTCATCCCTCCCTCTCATTAACGGCTACTGTCGTACTATTCCCCATCAACGGTCCTACTTGCAGTTTTCTTTGGCTAGTCTCAGTCTGGACAGGATGTGTTTCTTAGGGAATTTTAGAGTGGTACACCCAAACTGGCTCACCCCTCCAGTGTCTCCGGGGAGTTTTTCACGTCTCTGGACCCAGCTGCGCCAGCCAGGCTTCCAACAATATACGCTGTCGTAGAACCGTGAGCCGTTTTCCCCACCCAGAACATAAATCCGCCTCTTCCACCTGGCCACGCCCCCAGAGGCGATCCGTCGCGGCAGGCCAGGAAAGACCACAGGACTCGGGGCTCGGTCACTTCCACCACCTGCGCCGCCCCTCTGCTCTGCCGTAACCAGCACCCCTCCCCCAGTCACCTCCCGCTCTAACCCAGACCCTCTTCCCTCTCTGAAAAACAGCACACGTCCTGTGGCGTCCAAAGTCTCTAGATTGGTGTAGTTTCCATCCAGGAACTTGGTGGTGTCCCTCATGTATCCCCCTATTGCACAGACTCCGCCTCGCACTGCTACTCCTCCAGCAAGGCAGGTAGCACCAGAGTCCAGTGCCACACGCGTCCAGCAGTCTGTCAGAGTGTGATAAATAAGCACGCCCGAGTGGACCACGGCTCGGTTCTGTTCGAGCGTGGTGCCACCCAGAAGGTAAAGTCGTCCGCGTAGAGCTGCGCAGGCAAAGGCGCGCAGAGGGAGCGGCAGTCGAGGTCCGGGAGTCCACTGTAGTGTAGTGAGCTCCAGAGTCTCGCTGGAGTCCAACAGGGCTGAGCGGTTACAGCCACCTAAGGCATAGAGTGACTCTCCACAGCCCAACAGACCTAGCATAGCCCTGGACTGGACCATTGAAGGCCGCTCTATCCAGCGGTCCAGCACTGCATCATATTCATGGACGGTTGCAGACACAGACCCTGTTCGCAGGATCCCTCCAGCTACAAACAGCCTGTCGCCTACAGCCGTGCAGCCAGGACTGACAAGTGAACTCAGTGCTGCTAACTTTTCCCACTTTCCTGTCCGAGGGTCAAAACAATCCACTGTATTTTCTCTTGCCGCTAAGTTTTCATCTTCCCGAGGTGTCAGGTCCACACAGACGATCTTCTTCTCAAACATGCCCTCCCGTGGCCGGAGGGGCCCCCCGAGCCCCTCACCTGCTGCAGCTGGCCCCAGCTCCTGGCTCAGTCTTCGGCTCTCTTCTTGTGACAGAAGCCCTGGACGCAGGTGGTGAAGCAATGCAGGCATGTGAGCGTAGCGATCTAGGGGCTGGTGCTCTGCCCAGCGGCGAGCTGCATCATAAACCTCTGCCTCTGAGTCCACCCCTAGCCGGTCTGAGCTCAGGAGGCTGCCTAAGGTACCGTGATCCAGCAGGAGGAAATCTTTCTGTCGGGCCACTCGGGGGAAGTGCTGGGCTACCAGTCGTAGGGAGGCGCGCAGCAGCAGCTGGTCGTGATGAGAACGAGCCAGAGAGTACATCCCCAGACAGTTATCCACCGAAAGGTGCTCAAACAGAAACCTGGGGACGTTAGAGAAAGACAGGGGTGTTAAAGTAAAAATAAAAACAATGCTCTGCAAAACAATTTGACCTCATACAGCAGGTTTACCTGGAGCACAGGTCTTGAAGAGGCATGACTTGAAGCCGGTTGGCAGCCACAAACAGATCCTCAGCCGTGTCCAGGGAGAGCCCTGCCTCACCAGTGTACACAAACTGTATGACGGTCTCCATGACGGATGGCGTCACTTCCTCCAGGCGGATTTCAGTGAGGCGGGACTCCACCAGAGGGCTGGTGAACATGGCCCGGAAGTAGGGGCTCACAGCTGCTAAGAGAACCCTGATGGAAGACAAGGTACAAATGTGAAATAATAATCTTCTTTAACATCAAAAAAACGTTTTTAACATATCTTTATTTTCATATCACAGCAAATTTGTTTAAAATGAACAATTCCTATTTGCTTCCCATCTTCTTTTAGATTCTTTCCACTATATATTCAGGAAAGTGTTAAATGTGTGTAGATTGACCGTATATTGTCTTAGACTATGTCAGACTTACGGTACCTGTGACACATGAACTTCTTTCCTTCAACTAGGAGAGTAACATCACACAACTGCTGAGCATCCAGGAGCTGCTTCAGTCCTACAATCACGTCAGAAACACGAGACATGAGAAGGATCAGAAGTTCAGACGACCCGAAAAAGGGAGAAATATAAAGAGAGGAAAACCAGCATTTCTGTCTCACCATGTGTGATGTAGTCTCCCAGCGGGGTGGTGCTGTCATCAGGGAAGTCCTCCTCCTCTGAGTCGCTGTCGGACAGAGGCTCCCCTCCTCCTCCGTCCCCATCCTGCCATGGCTGGGGACGCCAAGTGACTGTGCCCCCACGCACAGCATTCATCTAAAATACAATGCACACACACACACACACACACACACACACACACACACACTGCTGATGATGCATTTCTGATCAGTCTGTAATCAGCTCACAGATACTACACAACATGTCAACAAACGTGCTGTAGATAAAGGCCTGACACATTTGACCCAGACAACACATCTCACTGCGAAATAACAACAAGGCTGTTGGTACCATCATTTTAGTGTATTTTTTTACTGGCCACGTGATTATCCCACCCCATTGTTAGAGCACGTCTGCCTAAATATTTTACCAAAAGCAAAACAAAAACATCTGCATATACAGCGGACTGTAACAACAACAACAGTTGTAGCGTCGGTGTCCACATTACCTTTGCTCTTCTTCTCGTTTCCACCGTGAAAGCTGTTCTGGTCTCACTTTTCGCAGGAATTGGTGGTGCAGTTTGCAGCAGGCTAACCGTGTCCAGGTAGCGGTTAATACCGGAGGCTTGCAGGCGCTTTCCTGCCTTCCATGTGGCTCCCTCAGACCTCTGGGCTTTGCTGCAGGACTGGTCCCGGCCTGCGGTGAAGACGCGTCAGGCTACTCGTTGCTCATCCAGCCCCTCGTACAACATCACCACACACTGTCGAACCAAAACTAGCTCACAAAGGAACAGTTCCCCTCCTCCGCAGAGGCTTCACGTCGTAGCACAAAGCACTCCGGCATGGTAGCCAGCACAGGGCTCCGGCTCGGTGGCGAAACAGTGCACAGTGTGCTTTTTGAAACCTTATGAGCCCAAATTTCGGACTGAGTTCAGCTTCCGTCGGCCGCACTTGTCATGTCTGAACCGGATTAAGGCAACGTTAAACTTCCGCCCTTCCCATTGGATGACCTTTGGCCGGTGACGCTTTCTGGGGATTTTTCTTGGTAAATTTGTTATATTTTTTGCTCGTTTATTCTTTCCACTGTTTTGACGAAATTTAATTGAAATTCTTGCTGGCAAAAATAAAATGAATAATTTATAAAATCTTATTTTTATTCTTGTATCAGAGTACTAATTTCCGCATCGTGGTGCATTCACGGTATATATATACAAAGGGCTTACTAGTTACAAAATGTAGATACAATTAGCTGAGTACCTTATTGTGAGTAAAAGTATAATTTATAATTATTAAATCGTTTAGAAGATATACTTTAAAATGTTTTTACTGAAGTATAAACTCTAGATATATTGCTGTATAACATAATATATCTTTGCAAATATAAGTCACGTACTTTTTAAGACTAATAATTGAAAAAATTAATAAAGTCTGACACACTAATCCTAATATAGCATTTATGTATTATTCTGAAGATAAGAAGTCTGCATACTGAATCCATGAAATCATCTTTCCGGAGTTGAAAATCTATTTTTTTTAGTGAGCGTGTTTGCAACAATAAAAAACATGTTACACTTTGATCTAAATGGTGACATACATAATCTAAAATGCACATGTTGAGCACATAAAAACCAGGAGACCTCCCAGACAATAATCCTGATTATTCCGTAACCCCGTGAATGCACCAGCGGCCAATGGGCAAACATGGCGTCCTGCATCAGCATGGTTGCCAGAGCTGGAGGAGCTGTACTGACGGGGTTATCGCCGGTCGCTGGACAGTGTTTAAGGCAAACGACCAGTGGTTTTATTCCACGACGTCTGTCGCACGGAGTCCGGAGCAGTTTGTACGAGCACGTCCGCGCAGGTTACAGTGACAAGCCCGATCTGGATATCAGAGCAGTGTGTGAGGAGACCGACAATGTCATCGCTAACGTGGAGAACAGGAAGGGCGACCTGCGCGCGGACGATGTCAGGAAAATAGTAAGTTTGCCAGCTTCACACGAGTGACAGGGACTTGTCCAGAAAACAATGAGTGGGAGGGGAAGAGGCACAGTGGAACACAGGCTCCAAGAAGGTGGGCGGTGGTTACACAGAAGGTATACATATAAAACAATATGACTTTTACATTGTTACTGTTAGGGAAATTGTTAGTTGCCTTTGTAAATCTGAAATAAAGCAGACACAATCAGTTTGGACCTTCTTCAGGATTTTATTTGCTAGGAGTGAGCAGCTCACAGCTAAGACAACTTCCTCTGACTGTAGAGAAGACAAGAATTCAGCTCAAAATATGTATTTCATTCTGGGAGGTGCATAGTTACACAGTACGTGGGAAATATTTCCTGCACAAAGCAAGCATTGCGCACATCATATAAGGATGCTGCACACCAGTACTCCCTATTTCTTGCAGAGCAGAAGGGAGGAAACTTCAAGGCCATAGAACAGCTAACGAGGCTTCAGCAAAATATGTTCCAATGATTAAATGCAGTATTTTTCCAACATTTACTTTCATCCTTTTATTAATTACAGATACAGTCATTGTGTTCACTGTTAGATATCAACATGAAAAGAAAAGGGAAGCCAAAGTCCAGTTCCTTTATATTGCGTTGCATTATAAGAGATATTTTTCAAAGTAATAATATTTGTCGTGATATGTTATATCATTTTAATCCAATTAACTTTAATGTTCTCGCATATAATTAAATGAACAGAATGCAGATGGTTAAGAGTTAAATGATGATGATGTTGAATTTCAGTCCCATTGACTTACTGGCTGCTTGTTGCTGTAGGTGTGTGTGTGGAAGGAGCTCCAGGCAGTGAGGGCAGAAATGTCTGAGCTGGAGAAGGAGAAACGACAGATCAGTGAAACGGTCAAGGCGTTAGTGGTGAGTAAGGTTATTACAATGATTTTCCCTGGTACCAGTTTATCTTGATAGTTTTGTATAAATACAAAGTAAAGCTGGGAAATCAACACGCCTAATATTTTCAAACTGTCCTCGCAGACCAAATATGGAAAAGAAGGTCTCACCAATGTAAGTTTGGTTTCATATCTTAATCTTTATTTTTATTATGTTGCTCCGGACTAAGGAATGACCATTTGCACTGTGGGTAATTTCTGCGTTTTTGTGGACCCCCTGCAGCTTCCAGAATACTCCCAGAGTCTGCAGAGAGGTCGAGATGTTCGCATCAGGCTGAACCAGCTGCTGCACCAAGAGACGGAACTGGATCAGAAGTTCTACATACGAGCTCTCAGACTGCCCAACACCACACATCCTGATGTGGTGAGAGAACACACACACACACACACACACACACACACACACACACACACACACACACACACAGACCATTTGTTGTAATGAAATCCTGCTGATTCATGTCTGTCTTTTGCTTCTCAGCCAGTTGGAGATGAGAGCCAGGCGAGGGTGGTGGAGGTGGTTGGAGAGAAGCCAGGTGACTGGGGGTCTGCTTTCTAATGTTACTGGTCAAATGGTGATCAAGAACTGTAAATAAACTGTCTCTCTGTTATAGAATTTGACTTTAAGCCTAGAGGTCATGTGGAGCTGGGGCAAATGTTGGGTCTCATCAGGCAGAGGTGAGGATGAGTCTGTTGTTCCACTTCACGAATTAGAGCTGCTATGTTGCATAATTGTCTTAGCTTTACGACAGGAGCACTAACCACTGCACCACCAAGCTGGGTGTGATTAGCATTTTGTCAATATTTAGTTGTCCTGTGCTCCCCTACAGGCATTTATCTCACATCTCAGGCCACAGGTGCTACTATCTGAGGGGAGCAGGGGCCAGACTTCAGTCGGCACTACAAAACTTTGCTCTTGACACACTACAGCGACGGGTATGCCTGTGCTCTGGCATTGTAGTCATGATGGCTGCCAAATTAATTATGTGTTATTGTTTCATTGCTATATAAAAGAGAAAAACTTTCATTTTCTTTTTGAGTCCTTCAGGGCTTCATTCCCATGGTTGTGCCTGACATGTTGAGGGGCGCAGTGTTTGTAAGTAACAGTGGAACCTATTAAATATTTTGTATTATCATTGTATTACGTTCCTACGGAAGGAAACTTACTCATGGTCACTTTGAAACCCACAACTCTTTGTGATTATTCACCTTTTTCCCTCTCTTTCATCATCCAGGAGGGTTGTGGGATGCAACCCAATGCCCATCGCTCTCAGGTCTACTCACTGGACCCGGCACGTTTTCCCGACCTGAACCTGGCTGGGACAGGAGAGGTCGGCATAGCAGGTGAAATTCATTTCCTTACTGGAGTTTACTGTATCTATAATGACACAATAAATGACACAAAAACAAATACAGAGTTACCACTTTTCTTGAGAAGCGATAAGCAGAGATTCTCTCATTGAGAAGAGAATAAATAATTATCTGGTTTATATCTCAGGTTATTTCATGGATCATGCGGTGAACTGGAAAGACCTGCCTGTCAGGTCAGCAGCACCCTCTCAGTCTCCTCAGGGTGGGTTACGCTGTCGTAGTTTAATTACATCTGATCTGAGCTGTCGCCTCTCACTGCAGGAACGTTTGCAGCAGCACCTGCTACAGAGCAGAGACAGACACCGGCAGAGAGACGTGGGGCCTGTACAGGGTTCATCACTTCAACAAGGTTAGACAGACACAGATGGATATGTGTAGGATCATCAGGTCACTGATCCAGGACCTGCTTGTTGTAATCCTGTGTGCCGCAGGTAGAGATGTTCGGAGTGACAGCTGATGAAACGGGAGCAGAAAGCGCTCAGCTCCTGGAGGAGTTTGTCTCTTTGCAGAAAGAGATGTTCTCTGCACTTGAACTACACTACAGGTCAGCACATAGTCATTAAATACAGAGCTTCTTGTCTTTTACACACTGCTGTGCAGAGATTCTGGTCCGAGTGTGTGACTTGTCAGTGCCATCAGGGGAGGCATCTAATCAGCCTTAAGCTTTCCCTTCAGCTTCACACTGATTCCAAACATTTGGCAACAACAACATGGACTCTCCACTGGCCTGGTGTCTGATGTTGATCTGGACCTTCATTGTTTAACTCTTAGTTGTTTAAAACTACTCATAATATTTTGAAAGGATTATGAATGTACTTGTACATTTTATTTCTTTCCCTCAGAGTCCTGGAAATGCCAACTCAGGAACTGGGTCCTCCCGCTTACAGAAAGTACGACATTGAAGCCTGGATGCCGGGGAGGAACAGCTATGGAGAGGTCGAATTTATTGTCTCACTGACATCTACTTATCTACTTGCCTTATTTCCACTCAAAGGCAGATGAGTAGGATTTTACTGAATGTCAGCTGACATATTCTGATTATGACTCATGTGAAGATCAGGTGTCATAATTAGCAAGCAGTTGTTTTAACCCCAATATTTATTTCAACACATTAATTCGTACATTATCAATTGCAAATAGACTCTGGAGGTTAATTTTCAACATGTTTTTTTCCCCCTCCATATATTAGATTTCCAGTGGGTCCAACTGTACCGACTACCAGAGCAGACGCCTCAACATCCTGTATGAGAGAGAGGATGGCAGCCTGCAGTACGCCCACACAGTAAGACTGCAGATGAGGCAGCACTGCTGTACAGCCTGCTGGTCAAGCTTTTACGAAAATATACCAGCTCCATAATATCTGCGTGTGTGTGTGTCGCTAGGTGAATGCGACAGCTTGTGCCATCCCTCGAACCATCATTGCTATCTTGGAGACTCACCAGACCAAAGTAAGACATCGATAAAGTATATAAAACGTCATAAGCCTTTTTGTGAATACAGATTATAACAAGGATGATTTTATCACTGTTTATTGGTTGTCTTTTAAGATGAATAGAAACCTAATAATTTCATGCTAGAGTTGTTGCTGTCTCTTCCTTCTTCATCCCTTCTCTCCATCTCCTCAGGAGGGGACGGTGCGTGTCCCCACAGCCCTGCAGCCTTATTTGGGTCTAGAATTGATTGAGAAGCCACAGTACACTCCTGTGAAATACATCGGACCAAACCAGCCCATCCGGCCCCTGAGGCCTGGTGCTCAGACCAGATGATGGCAATACGAGTGTTTGACGCTGGCCATCGCACAGACACCTGAGGCAGGATTCAGTTCATGTTCGTATTCGGCACCAGGAAGCCAAACAGGAAGTAAATGTGGAAGTACCACTTCATACTGTTACTGATGCACATTCACTGCTTTCTCTGATCTCCAGAGTAAATTGAGTGAGTTTAAAAGCGATGCATCAGACATTGAGAAAGCTGTTTACAGTGATCCAGGTGATATAATAAATTTCCCAATTGTTGCTTTTTTCTTGTTGACATCTCTCTGAATGACACCGTGACCTTCAGCTGAACAGAATAATTAATGGCTAGTAGAGATTATATAAAGGATAGGCCTGTTACGTTACCAGCTGTTACAACATATCAATAATTGATGCACAGCATTAATTAACCAGCAGCCTGAGGGAGAGACAATGTTTGCGTGGACCCTGCAAACAGAGCGTCTGCTGCTTTAACACTATCACTGAGTGTATGTAGTGATGCAGCATGAGGTGATTTGAGAAGTTTGTGTTTAATTTAGATTAGAGTAACACGTTTTGTCCGCCCGTGCAGCGCCTGTGTAGGCTGCTTACGCCCAAGTATTGGCCGCTGTGGACGCTTAAACGTTTTAACACCACGTACCACCTGACTCCCTGGAGCCTCACCAGGGTTTGGGTTTTGATCCGGTCTCAGTCACCTGACACACGCACGCACACACGCGCGCGCGGCTGTGCTCCGAGGCTCAGCTCCAGCTCGCTCGGCGGTGGTGCGAAGACGCTCCAGTCCGTCATTTCAAGGTTATCTCCCGGAGCAGCGTCGCTTCTCGGCTCCGATGGGGATCCTGGTCGCCGCAGTCTTTCTTTCGGTGGCAGTCGGAGGTAAGCGATCATCACATTAGTGGAGCCGCTGCGGTGTTTTGTGTATGTGGGGCGCTCCGTGGGTTGACTGAACGAAACGCGATGCTGCGCCTTTCACACTGTGCCACAGCTGTCGGCCTATTAATTACTATTATTTATTTTTACCGGCAGGAAACTCGCCATTTAGTGAAACAGTCGACGCACTGGGTTCCAGTACTTAGTGAAGCAGACTGGAGGTGTACTGAATGCTAACCCGGTGGAGAAGCCTCTGGGCTTTAGACTAATAGGCTAAACAATAGCGTAGTTACATAATTTCTAGAGCGCCCACCTTTTCTGTTTGTCTACTGGTACCCGGTGGGATGTAATAATATTCATAAACGCGCGTTTTCGACTATAACCTGCTTGAAAACGGTCCCAGCATTTGACGCAGATTAGCGCTCGGCGCAGGTGAGCGGGACGGCGCACATGTGCGCCCGCTGCGTAGTAACACGCACCAGCTGCTGTGGAAAACACTGGTCGCTGAAACAAAGTGCGGCTGCTCGCTGCGGGCTGAGGCGGTGGGAGTCTGGCTCCCACGCAGGCGTGCGTGTGGAGACGGGGCTCGCATTTGGGCGCAGCGCTGTGCGGCAGCACGGGCGATAACCTACATAGAGATGAATAAAGGATTAAAGTTCGATTTACCCAAAGAATTCAGATGGAGGCAGAACTCGTCCACCTGTACGTAACACGGCAGAACCGGTGCCACTAAATGCCACCAAGGCATAACGTGAGAGAGAGACGGCGCCTATAGTCTTCAATTAAAGCTTCATATTAGAGTTCGGCGCCAGTCACGTGACCTGGTCAGACGCCGCACTTGAGATGTTTCGACTTTTAAGATGGAGTCTGGTGGAGCGCTGAGAGCAGGACAAGCCAATAAAGCCAGAGCCAGCATTAATTGTGAGACTGGGATGGCCCAGCTTATGGGCGCGTGCGCGACAAACGCACGCACGCACGCGCACAAGCACACGCACTCTCTCTCGCTCCATCACATGGTGCTGTAGAGCATTACTGGGCCAAACTGGGCCACTCACGTGTTCGTATGGGGGTTCATCACTGGCTGCAGGTGTCCTTTGGTCCTGCTGCTCCTGACCTTTTAAACTTGTGTTTACACTTATTGCCATAAACATAGCGTGGAACTGAAGCCATTAAAGTTCATTTGACGTTTTCCGGTCTGCTGCGATGGGCTGACATTTAGATCGATGGCAGCATGAAGGCGCAGGAGGTTGACTGTGCTTTAGTGCTCCGGGCAGTTGTTGGATGCGGTGCATAACAATAAAAGAAAAGGTCACAGGCTGCAGACTGAACGTGGATTGTGATCTATACTGACCTTTAGATTCTCGTTAGAACGTATCTCCATGAGAACACGCGCTGCTAGGACTGCTTAGTGTCCCTTTAATGATGTCGAGGCAGGCGGGGATTGGAGACTGATTTAGGCCTGGCGGGAAACAACCCGTGAGCTAAAGCCTTTGGGAATATCTGCATCCTGTAGAGGAGGGGGGTGCAGGTTAAGCTTCTTTGCTGTGTCACTTCACCAAGGTAACTGCTCTCACATTAACAGGGAGCTCCACCCACGCCCGCACAGGACAAACAACTCAATAAAAGTCATTGCTGGTAGTTTTGTGTTCATCGCTGTATTAAAATCCATTTCTAATTAATTCTCTCTTTATTCCCCACTTTGTTTGTGCGTCAGTGGGAAGCCGACCGGTAACATCACCTTTTACTGATGCCAAGGTCAGATATGTTCCCTTTCACTCTGCACAAGTGTGTTTAAATGTGTAACTAACCCAGTTTTTGTTGTTTCGCACCAGGTTGAATGTATAATTCAGGAGACACTGAATGAGGACGGGGCGCAACATGACTGTGACCCACAATTAGCAGGTGACCTAACCTAAATAATATTACACAGTGTGTAGGGTTAGTTGTTAGTTTAAAAATGAATGTACAATTTGACAATGTGTGCAAATATTAATATTAAGATAAAACAAGACCAATACTGACAGGCATTTACTAAACATGAAATAACTTCCAGTTTGAACCTCCTTTATGCTTCCTTTGCTATAACAGGTAGAATTTATTGAATATATCATAGATATTTAGACAGATACACCATGAAGTGTTTGCATTTGTCATATCTGGCAGAGGAGCTTGAGGACGTCCAGCGGCATCGGGGTTTGCTCCGGGAGCTGCAGAACTTGGCTGATGATGGTAAGAACTCACACGTCACAGACACAAATATGTCCCAAACTGCTTTTTGAAATTTTATTAACGTAAATTAAAGTGATTTTATGTTTTTATGTGACAGAAGACACGTCTAGGTTTCTAAACTATGGAATATTGTTGTGTAACCTTTGCAGAGAGAGAAAGGGAGGATGAGGACGAGCAGGAGAAGGAGCGTTATGAATACTTGGCTAACAACGAGAGTGACTTCAAGCAGAGTGACACAGAGGAGGATGAGGAGAGCGATGACACCGATCGTATGAAAAACAGAGACAAGACAGAGGAGGATGACACCAAAGACAAGATGATGGAGGAGCCACGGATTGAAGACAGGGAAACAGACGATGAAGAGGAGAGAGCCAAGGAGCTGGAGGAGCTGCTGGCTGAAGAGATCACCAACAAAGGGAACAATGAGAGGAATGATGAAGAGCTGAAGGAACTGTTGAAAGAGCTGAAAAAGAAGAGGTATGAGGCCGTGAAGGAGAGGGAGAATCTGAAAACCTCCGGAGTGGAACAGAAGCAGGATGTAGAAGATACGAAAGAAAAGAAAGAGAATGAAGGAGAAACAGAGGAGGACTTAGAGAAGCAGAAGGTTGAGGAAAGGAGGAAGAAAGAGTTGGAGCTAATGGTGGAGAAGGAGAAGGTGGAGAAGGAGCTCAAAGAGCTGCTGAAGGAGCAGGACAGCAACAGCAAGCCAGAGCAGGAGAGGGAGAGGAAGGAGAAGCAGGAGGAGCTGGATGAACTGGTGCGGAAGATGAAGCAGGTGCAGGAGGAGGAGCAGGAGGCGCAGGATGGGAGGGGGAAGGACGCGACGGAGGAGGGACAGAGCGAGGCGCGGGCGGGCGACGGAGGCACGGAGACGGCGGAGGCCGCGGGCGTGAAGGAGCCGCAGCAGAAGAGAGTGATGGAGAAGGCGAGCGACGAGGCCACGCAGCAGTTTGAGCGGGAGAGGATCAAGGAGCAGGAGGAGGAGGAGGAGGAGGAGGAAGATGAGGACGAATATGTCAGAGAGGATGGAGAGGGGCGAGAGGAGGAAGATGAGGAGGAGGAGGGTGACGATGAAGATGAGGGAGAGGTAGGTTGATGGAGCTAATATTCACAGTTAGGTGCAGTTACTTATTATAAGTAAGACTAATTCAATAAATATGTAATTATATCTATACAGGAGCTGCTGGAGATTGAAGCAGAGCTGCGCAAAGTTGCTGCCGAGCTGAGAGAGCTTCGCAGAGGATAAGAGCCACGCTGTCGGACCGTCAGACCCCCTTTGTTGCGCTCACAATCACACATTTCCCACGTAACAGCCTTCCAATCCCCACAGCACTCGGAGACGCGGCGCCAGACGCGACCCTGCTGCGCTTTAGCGGTAGAAAACTGTACATAGCTGTTTTTTCCCCCTCAGCGTCTCGGCCGCCCGGAGAGCGAGGCAAACGGAGGCGCCGCGCGTCCGTCCCTCGCGCTTGCGTGTCGGTAGCCGGATGCGCGGGTGATCTGACTTCAGCCGCAGATCACCTTGATTCAAATGTAAATTTCGACAGCCGATCGCTAAACACAACATCGCGCCATCGCCATGGAAACGTAAGTCATGAATACAGGCAATCAGTGCTCCGTGATCTTAGATTGTGTGTTTGGTGGGAAAAGCCGATTCCCCACTAAAACGTAATTATATGTATTTGAGCATATATTTTGTGCAATAACGAATAACTTAGGTGTATGCTGTTCCGACTGTTAACGATATTCCTGATATTTGTACGTAGGAGTAGATCTGAAGTAGAATCAAGGATTGTGTTTCATTTGGCTCATGCACTGTTAAAAACCTGACTGTTTGCGATGACCCGGGGTGACACGAACACAACACGGAGGCGGTTTCCTGTAATTCAGCACAGATCCAGATGTGGAGTTTGTCTGGATCCTGTACAAGGTCTAAACGTGTCACTTCAGGTTCTCAGCCCGCTTTGCACTCTTATCTTAACAAGCCAAGGACGAGTCACAGGAAGAGGGAGACACTAAAGCCATCCTGTTGTCTTTCATTGACAGTGACGAGCACGTTGTGAATTATTCAGTTGTGTTACATCAGTTTTCACGACTGTCGTACCGTTTGTGTAAATAGCGAATATTACGGTCTGTAGGCCAAGGTGCAAGGTACATGTGATGCAACGGCGCCCCCGCGAGGACATTGGGTAGAAGTGCACTTTGTGCAGGATTCACAGGGTTATCACTGGAGGTCCACTTAGTTGCAATAACACAATGTAGACTACTGCAAATTTGAATGCAATAATAAGCCAAATAATGGATAATTTTATGTATATTATTATGTAATCAATGTGCATCATGTAGTAGGAAATATAACCACTCTTTTTATCTGATACATCCAGGATTTACAGTACATTTGCTGTATGTAAACAAACATTGACAAAGTACCTGATCGATATTTAAAAAGAGAATTATAGTTAATACTGATGAGGCCATTATTGTCTGCTCCAAAGAGGAAACGTTTGCTCACTCAGATGAAAAATGAATGTACTGCTAGTGTCTTTTTTTGTATGGGAGCAAATCGTTTTTTGTGTTTAACAAAAACCAGCAAGAAAGATGCAGTGGGAGAAACACTGAGCACAGAGGGCGTCTTAATCGGCAGTGGAGACAGAGACACCATTTGTTATTGTACCGGCCAGTCAGAGTGCTGTCGTTCGTGCCTGCTGTGTTTTCTTCTATGCTACCTGTCAATCAATAAACTGGAAGTGTATTAAACCATCGTGCGTGCTGGTGAATTTATCAACTGGGACCGAGAAAGAGAGTTGTCGCCTCCTGATTCACATGTTATTAAATAATAAGGAGACAATCGCTTTACTTCCTGATCGCTGCCATCCAATAATAAGCCAGAGCGGCAGGTCGCGTCGTGGAGCCGCGGCTCCGACCCAGCGACAAATGAAAGAGAAACTAAAGGTCTGTCAGGGAAGTGGCTCCATTATCCCGCAGATCGCACCGTAGCAGCTCGGACAATGCTCGCTCCTCAAACGTGAGCGCGTGAAGCAGCGGCACCGTCGAGTCTTCCGTCAGAAACCAACACGAGAAAAGTGCGCCCGAAGTTCGCCCGAGGTCACGACGGGGCGACCATGTCGCGCGGCTCGAACGCGGGTTTCGACCGACACATCACCATATTTTCGCCGGAGGGCCGCCTCTACCAAGTCGGTGAGAAACGCAGCATGCTGCATTATTATGCCTTATTACAGCCACCCTTTAAAACAGAACACCGGCCCGACCTGTTGGCGCGAGCCCAAAAGTTGTGCTGCGTTTTGGCCCGTCACGAAGTGTGACTTCGGCTGCTAAGCTAAGCTAAAGCTACAGCTGCCCCGTCCTCGTTATTTTCCTTCTCTCCCGCTCATCGACACCGTGGCCGTTGACAGCATTCTCCTTCTCCCTTTGCAGAATATGCCTTCAAAGCCATCTCCCAGAACGGCCTGACCACCGTGGGGGTCCGCGGGTGCGACAGCGTGGTGGTGGTCACGCAGAAGAAAGTGCCCGTAAGACGCCCCGCAGTCTCTGCCGAGCCCGCGGTCCAGTGACCGAACGCGACGCTGGCGTGTTATCGCCCGCGCTCCTGTTACCAAGCCACGCTTCCACCGCGCGGTAATGAGCGTCCGTCACGTGACGTCACGCTTTGCCTTTTCTCCCCTGCAGGACAAGCTGCTGGACTCGTCCACCGTCACCAACATGTTCAAACTGACCCCTCGCATCGGCTGCGCGATGACCGGACACAACGGTACGTAACCGCCCCGGACCCCCTGCTGTGGTCGCATTCATCCCCGTTGCGTCCCCTCTCACCGTGCACCGTGTGCGCCCCCCCCTCTTCCCGCAGCCGACAGCCGTTCCCAGGTCCACCGGGCGCGGGTGGAGGCCGGCGAGTGGAAGTACAAGTTTGGCTATGACATCACGGCCGACGTGCTGTGTCGCAGGCTGGCGGACATCTCCCAGGTTTACACTCAGAACGCTGAAATGAGACCTCTGGGCTGCTGTGAGTGGGGTTTATTCTAATGCACGTCTCAAACACGCGGTCGGCCTTTTCTCCCGTCACGCTCCCTCCGCCGCCTCCTCTGGTCCAGGTATGATCATGGTGGCTGTGGACCCCACGCAGGGCCCGGTCCTGTATAAGTGTGACCCGGCGGGCTACTACTGTGGCTTCAGAGCCACCGCAGTCGGGGCCAAGCAGACGGAGGCTAACAGCTACCTGGAGAAGAAACTGAAGAAGAAGCCGGAGCTGAGCCACGACAAGGCAGTACAGGTGGAGTGAACCCATGTGTAAAGCTACGATGTGCCAAAGCCTCAGTATCAATTCTCCATACACTTAAAACACAGGGGCTCAACTGGAGCCAGAGGTTTCATGTCTCACCTTTACTAAAGATTACATTTATTATGTTTATTATTATGTGTGTGTCCACCTCTGCTTCCAGTTGGCCATTTCCTGTTTGTCCTCTGTCCTGTCCTTGGATTTCAAGTCCAGCGAGCTGGAGATCGGCGTGGTGACCAAAGACAAGCCAAAGTTCAGGTAATTTACTCAGACTCAGACAGATAGACTTAAATCTAATAGTTTTGCCTTCGTATTGTGTTTTAAACCCAGTAGAACTTACCTTGGACCAAACATTTCATTCACTTGTTGCATCAATAAGAAAAATGATCCATAGTTTTATCTTCTATATTTTTCCCACCTCTGTTTATTGACACCTTCTTTCGTCTGTGCTGTTTTTCCTCCAGGACATTGTCCGAGGCAGAGATAGAAGTCCACCTCGTTGCTATTGCTGAACGGGAGTAGAGGTGCAGTCGCCCGTGAGCCTCTGATGCTTCGTGGCGTTCCGTTTTCAGCGCGTTAGAAACAGTCTAAACTCCAGATGGTCACTGGATTTCGCTTGCGTCCATAAAACTTAGCCAAGCACAATCAGAATCAGAGAACATGACAGAACATCACAACCTATGAAGGCTTAGCACAGGCCCAACACACCATCCTTATACTGAAACATATTTCTAGAGTCAAAGAGTTGTTTCCCTGCTTATTCTTCTTGTTCAGATGTGAGTATTTGTCATACAGCTTATTTATACTGTATCTTAACACCACTGTTTTCATCTACACGTGTAAAATGAAAATAAAATTTCACATCTTTCTCATCTTTGGCCACTTCAAAACTACTGTCATTAAAAATCAATCAATTAAAACTTTGCCCTGTGTTAAGTTAATAATTTGAAACTCAATAGGTGCAGAAAGAAAGTTCTGAATACCAATTATTGTGTTAGATTATTATATTAAACAGTGAAACCTAATGTAACTAGTTAAAGAGTTATTTATATATAAGAAAGTTCATAAATACTTGAAACACTCAAGACCAAGCACGTCTCCTAACAGACGCTCAACAACGTCCTGCGGTGCTTCATGTGACCACTAGATGGCGCTGTCGCGTCTGATCACTTTGAGTGTTTCATAACGGACCCAAGCGTTTCTCTCTGTACTTTTCTATTTAGAGAAACCTATTTTGACTCTTGAACATTTACGTTACATGACGGACAGCTGATCCTGACATGACATCGTGTTATGCTGGCCTCACCGTGCGTGTGTACTGTCAATAACTGTACAGTCAGTCCCATCACAGAAGCCCGACTCTAGCCCATGTTAAAGTCTGAACCATGGAGCCGGTCTCATGCTTTCAGAGGAAGAGTTTTCGTTTACTCCACCTCCTTTTGCAGGATGCTGCCACTGACCAGCTTTGAATCAGACCAGAAACTGTTTTCCTGCAATGGCCTCCATCAAACCACATCATGAAGGCCTGATCAGACACACTCTCTCTCTTTAGCAGGTCCCCTGAAACTCTATAAGTGATCACTGATATTTTTTTGCTCAGTTTTCTTATGTTTCACAATTATTTTGCTGTTTTTGCTCTTCAAACTGGCTTCTTCGGACATTTGTTATGTCATATGTGTTTACAGGTGTCAGTACAGTCAGTTCAGGTCGTAGCAGCTGCAAGTTCTACACCCCCCAATAAAGAAAAAAATAAAGCCATGTTTTTCATTTTGGATTGTTTTAATCAGCTAGTAAACTTAAAAACAGTTTCATCATCATTTTTATATTATTCATCGTCATGTGCAAAAGGGAATGTTTTGTTTTTAGTGGATTTAGAAAAAAGATAGGGTAACATATTATTAATACTTACAGCATTTGATTAATAAAGCTGACTACATAAACTTACATTGAACTACAATCTTTACATTCAAAATCTATGGAATGAATGTAAACAAAATCACTAGAAGTTTTCAACACAAACACATACATTCATTCTTACCTGTTATACAGTGGATGTGTGCGTTAGACCCTTTACAGCTTTTTATACACACAATACTTTAAAGATTTGAGTGAAATCAGAAATTGTATGTTAATGATCCGACTGCGCACACTTTACAGACGGACAGGAGAGGTTGTTAAAATCAATCTTGATTTAGACTGAGAGGCTGCTCAGTCAGCGATATGCCTTTATTATACATGTTAGAATAATGTATGGATGGATTCAAACACATTATCAAACATTGTTATTGGTTCCAGGTTTATTCCAAGACCAGACGCATGTTGGTATCTCCACTGAATTCACCAGACGACCTGTAAGAACACAGAACAAAAGGGGAAAACGTTGGCTTTAAGTCGATCAGATTGATGACGGCCTGATCAGTTATCACGTCCAGCGTGTTCTTCCTGTTCAAACCATGGCTGTGGTTTTCCAGCTCTGCCTCGCTGCCGTCTTACTTCACGTCTTCCACCCTGTGCTCTGACCTCAGCCACCACCTTGTTACCCCCCCCCCACCCTCCCTGTGAAATGTGGACCCTGTGGCTGGTGTCTCCTGGTACAGGGACTGCCTGCCAGGCTGAATGGGTGCAGGGCACTGGCTGGGGAGCGTGTGTGCATGTGTGTGTGTTGGGTCACGGAGTGGGGGATTAGGTGTGTGTGAGTGATTGAGGGTGACAGCGGCCCTAGCATTAGGGGCCCTGTGGCAGATTTCCTAGGCCTGTTTTAGACACACTAAGCTGGATTTACCAGCAGCAGTGTGTCAGCAGTGATGTAGCCTGGACCTCCTACAGAACACACACACACACACACACACCGGCACACACACGTAGACCATGGTCACTGGTAACCCTGCCTCTCTGACTGTCCCACCTGTCTGTCTGTCTGCTCTCCGTCCCTTAGCTGAGACTGCGGAAGCGGCATTGATGAAGGAAAATGTGCCCTGGTTTGTTTCCACCTTTTCACGCAAACATATGACTTCTCTTCTATCGTAGCGCACACACACACTCAGCATCACCCACATGTGACCCCAAAACAAACATTAGTGCTCAGCCACATTGAAATCGAGTTCATTTGAAGGCAGTCACCGCCACAACAGAACAGAACAGCAGAACAAGTTCATCTCCTTTTATTTGAGGTGATTTTATGTCATTACCTGTGTCTGATCAGCAAAGTGGCAGCAGGTGCATTTTAGCACTGATTATGCCTCTCTCAACACATGGGTGCCTATGATTATAAAGTGTCCAATTAGCATACAGCATTTAGCATCCGTCCATTGCCGGCCTTCTTTTTGCATGCTGGCAGTGCAGCTGATGTGTGGTCAGTGCATTGACCCAACATGGGGGGGGGCACCGCGGCCACATACAGATGCACTGATGCTCGCCAGCGTGCTTCTTTGTGACTTGTACAACTGCACAGGTTCTGTGCACACCCCGCGTCCACGTGTGAGTGTGTGTGTGGCTGCCCCCAAATCTCTGTTACAGCCTGACCATTGTGAAGGCGAGTGTTGAGCAAGATCCTGACCCACCGGCGGGGACTAATCAGACGCATTCCTCGGGATTAAACGGCCAATTAACAATAAGAGAACCATTGTGGCCCCGTCTCTTTGTGCGTCACAGTTAAAGGGTTTGTGTGTGTGTGTGTGCGTGTGTGTGTGTGTGTGTGTGTGTGTGTGTGTGTGTGTGTGTGTGTGTGTGTGTTTGTACAACTCAATTTGTGAGTGCGAGAATGTGTGCAAGGTGTATTTGTCGCTTTAATTTTCCAGTACCATGTTGCACTTCTGAGATTTTGATTTGAATATCTTCATACAAGAGATTACTGATTTATATTAGGTGCAATCTGAAACTAATTCATGATGGGACTTTAAAGGTCTTGCATGACATGGAGTCGCTTCTATTCACATGATTGTGTGTGTTTTTACTTGTTAATCCTAGTTTGTTCTGGGTTTGCTTCTATAAAGTTATTTACTTAAGTAAACAATATAGTTAAAATTCAATAAGTATATCTTGTATCCAGTCGTCTATGTGTGTGTGTGTGTGTGTGTGTGTATATGTGTGTGTGTGTGTGTGCGGGTGGGTGGGTGGTGGGTGGTGGGTGTATGCATCAGTGTGGCACGTGTCGGAGTGTGGCTGAGGATTAGTGAGGCTCAGGGGCTGGTGCTCCACTTCCATGATTACTACGGCTGTCTACTGCCATATGGGCTGGTGGGGGTGCAGGTGGGGGGGTTGCTGGTGGGTGGGTGGGATGCACAAGCTACTGTACCACTCCTACACACACACACACACACACACACACACACACACACACACACACACACACACACACACACACACAACTTTGTCCATCCTTCTCCACCCGCCCCAGTAACCACACCAGTAAACACACACATGCTGCTGCAACACATGCCCAGAGGGGGTCTACACATGTAGACCAGTGTCTAAACACTCTCACAATCACCACCACTAAAACTAACCTGTTTTAATGTTAACATTAACATGATTGTTACAGCTCTCAAATATTCAAACCACAAAAAACTAAATAACTCACATCACCATAAGATGTTTGGTAGAAATGCATTTCACAAAGCCCACTAATAATGATAATAGTAATAGAAACATTAAAATGTTTCTGCAGTACATATTCAGGCATTTAGGTTTTACAGAATGTGTTAAATTTGATTTCTGTTCAGTCCCAAATGTTTAGAAAAGAAATGCAAACCATGCATTATTTTTTATTGACTTCAGATACTGTACGTAACACGTGTTTGTGTATCTATTAGAGAGACATGCACATAAAATGTGTATTCAATTATGAGAACTTTTCTTAATTGGATTTATACAATTTCATAACTGTACAGTCAAATGTGCCTTAAATTGCTGAGCTGATCTTAGTGTATGAGTATGAGGCCATGAACAGGTGTTAACATGCTAAAGCCCCAGACAGTGATGAAGGAGGGGGCTGAACGGACACAGTAGGTACAGACCCCACCTGCTGCTGTCTGCAGTGGATTAGAGGTCTGTCTCCCCACAGAAGACAGCAGGACACGCATGCACACAGCAGGGGGTCTGCAGTTTGTGAAATTGATCGAGATGCTGGCCAGGCATTATTTACAGATGAGTTCACAGTCACACTGATGCACGATCATCTGGCGCAAAATGGCTTTTTAGAGGATTGCCAGCAACTCCTGCTTAAACCATTTTAACCCAGTATAATGCATTTCATACATACATTTATACATTTGTTATTAAATTCTATCAACTAAGAAAGAAAAAAATAACAAGGCCTGGACAAACTCACCACCTCTCCCCATCCTAAAGCTGCAACTGACACTATAATAGATTCAGTTGTCAGCTGACTCACGCATTAACCTCATTCTCAGCCTAAAATCCCAGCGGATATCAACATTTTTTACAATAATAATGCTAAATTACATCCTAAACGGACCCTTCATGTACAGAATGCATGCACTGCATTGAGGCGTGATGGCTGCAGGGTCGTTTACCGCGGCCTGCGTGTCAACCTCACTTCCTATGGACTATCGAGATGGACAGTGCTGTGCAGAGAGACACATGGTCTGGCTCAGACTCACGCAGCGTAATCCTCACATCACTTTAATGAAGAATTAACACACACTGACCTCGATATCCACACACACACACACACACACACACACACACACACACACACACACACACACACACACACACACACACACACACAGCACTTATATTGTTTATAAATAAATGAATAACACACAATATCATACTAATACGTACATGAAAATATGAATAAAATCTGCTGCTAAGTGACAGTTCATGAACCAGTCACTTTAAAACCTGAAACAGGAAAAACAACACATCACCAGCGACAAGACCCACAAACCACTCAGACTCTCCTGATGCCCCTCCCATAGCCCCCGGCCCATCTGCCTCTCAGTCTCCCTTCTTCTACTATTTCCTTCATAATGATGCTCCTCTGCTCTTCTTTCCTTCCAGCCCGTCCCATCTGTAACTTTCTGTCCAGTTTCCTCCACTAACAATTTCAATCTCCACCAGTCACTAAGAATAAGTACTGCATGCTCTCCACCTGACGTAGAACACACACACAGAAACACACACACACACACACACACACACACACACACACACACACGCACACACACATACAAATGTCTTTCCTCCATTACCTTATCAATAGCGATCGATCCAGTCCCAGAGCTGAAGGTCCTGCTCTCTGTCCCTGTGCAGCGAGTGCTCGGTTCTCTCCATCCACCCTTCCTCTGTCAATCTGGCCACAAACCCCTCTTTCCTCCCTTTATCCCGAGGTAAGATACTTACTTTTCAGATAAAGCATATTATGATAAATCGGCTGAACTCTGTGCGTGTGGGACTGTCACACACATACACACACACACACATCCACTATAAGTAGACAGTGTGCACATACAAAAATACACTGTGTGTATGAAACATGATGTCAGAGGTGCCTGACAGTTGGAAACAGTGTGTAGGTTTTGATTGAGTGTATAAAACATGGCTGTATCATATGTTTTGGGTTACTCCATAATTCATTCATGAACTATTAGTAATTATTGCTTTTAATAGGCTTTTCTTATGAAATCAAAGCAGAGCACACAAACGAATCCATTGCTGCATTGTTTTGTCTCAGGTGAAAACAAAAAAAATGTTTTGTCTGAAAAACTTTGATTTGAAGCTACCACTGAATCAGACTTTATACTGGAGTGGTTTGTGATTGATTCATTAAATATTCACCTATCTCGCCTAAATGTGTACACACACTGAACAAATGTCAGAGGCTGTTTTTTATTTTACTGTAGCCGTCTGCAGTGACTCACTCTGCTCTTTGTTCACTGAGGGACACGTGGATGCACGTTTTCTAATGAAATGGGATGAGAGAAATACTGGAGCATATGGGCAAATGTTCTCCAACAAAGAGGAATAGAAGTTAAGGTCACAAAAGGGGAATGAAAGAGTTTGGAGAAAATGAAAACTAAATGAAAATACAATGGCCGTGTTTACCCGTGGGATGTGTACGCTTGTTTCAAAATGGGATGTTTGTGAAATGCTTTGTGTGTGTGTGTGTGTGTGTGTGTGTGTGTGTGTGTGTGTGTGTGTGTGTGTGTGTGTGTGTGTGTGTGTGTGTGTGTGGCAGTAGTATAGATTAGATGTTCTAAGCCTCTTATGTGCTGGTTGTCCTTAATTTACTTCTTCTCTGGGTCCTAGTGCGTCCAAACTGCCGGCAGTCCTTCATCAAGGAGCAATTTCCACATAAACAACCCAGAAATCATGTCATGCAAAACAATAAAATGCACTGCCCTGTTAGTAAAGCGTATTATTACAGGACTTACCCTATAGGTCACTTACATGATATTATGTTTGATATCCTTGATTGATAGTCTTAAACTTTTGTGGAATTCATAAATAATCAGTCCACTGACTGAAAATGTTTTTAGGCTGAAATGAACATAAATAAATATGAAATCTCAGTTGCTGGTAAGTGTGTTTTGCACAGTATTAAAATTACAAATCATCCCAAAATATGTTAACAGTAAAGGAATTATTCATAAATAATATTCATGTCCAGTTCAGTCCCACAATTACATGCGTTAAAAGTATTAGGATTTTATGACTTTACTTTTCATGACGTTAGTTAAAACTGATAATTACCAATATGGTTAATCAAATATGTTTACCATTGAACACTATTATAATTTAGGTATTTTGTTTAGCTATAAAGAGGCTGCTCTTAAAAGTACTGATCAACGCTTAAAGTAAACATGAACATATTGATGAAAAGTTTTTATAATTTTCCTTTTCATAGATTTAAAGCACCTCGCGAAATGTATCGACGTATCCGCGAGTCTAAACAACCGTCCATAAATTACGACCGAAGACGAAGGAAGGAGGCGCGTTAAGTTTGCGCGTGCACAACTGGGTCGTGCGCGCTCCTAAGCAAAACCTCGGTATTTCGCTATTCTCGCCTGGAGACACTGTCGACTGCCTACATGGGTTCCTTCACAACAACCTGCTAGAGCAGAACAACACAAACAAACCAACAACCGGCGTACCTGAACAGGTGAGGCGTCCACTGGACACAGGGAGTATCCGACACAGGGAGTATCCCCCCCCCCCCCACACACACACACACACACATGCAGAGGCCTAAAGACTGAAGGAGCGCCACGCACACTCACCTGAGCAGGTGAACGCACTTCGATTTGACATTTAGAAACGTTCAAACACGCCGGTAAAGTCTCTCTGTCGCCCTGTGTGTGTCTTTATATCTCCGCTTTGGCTTTACAGAGCCAGATAAACCCCTTATAGTTTGGGCTGTACATGGCTCTGTGTGTGTGTGTGTGTGTGTGTGTGTGTGTGTGTGTGTGTGTGTGTGTGTGTGTGTGAGTGAGTGTGTGTTGTGTGGATTTTAAACTATAAGAAATCCGATTCAATTAACAAGCGCAGAGAATCGGCTTTGAACACTGTGAAATTGTCTCGCTGCAGAGGATGGCACAGGCAAAACCAGCGCAGCGAGGACACACAGCTCAGTGTGTGAACGCAGAGTTTGACCAAAGGCCGAGGCCTCTGCGGGAAAATGTAGCCAAACAACTACGAACCTAATGCTCATAAAACAGTACAGGGCACAATTATAAAGAATACCCAGTGACACACAGAACGTGTAAATTATCCTAATAAATAAATCATGTAAATACTTTTTTCTTATTATTTTCTGTTTTATCCATTTCATCTTATAATACGTATATAGTATATAACACACCATTAGCTCTTATTATTATTATTATTATTATTATTATTATTATTATTATTATTATTATTATTATTATTATTATTATTATTATTATTATAGTGAATGAATGGGAGAATGGTCCGAAAGGAGCATGTTGGGGATCAGAAAGGGATTTAATAACAGAACAGCGCGGTCTTTGTGTTGCTTTTAATCCGGCCTGCACCCCCTCTCCGCCTTTTAGTTGCTCCAACTATGCGTCCACACTCAGACGGAGCAGGCTCATTATTTGTGGAGGCCAATTTATAGAATAAATTGTAACAAGAGAGAGCCTACACTCACAAAGGTTTGTCCAGACAACACATTTCCAGTCCGTGAAATTCATGTCTCATCCTTTAGAATACGAAGATAGCTTGACAAGCACGTTTCTAAAGGGGAGAAACCTTTGAGATTTTGTTTTTGATTAATTTTTAGTTTGTGGAAGTTTTACTTAAGCGAAGTGACGAATCGTTGGATGAATTTTTTTTAAACATTTTAAAGAATTCAAATATAAAAAGGATTTACTAAAGCAGTGGTCCGACATCAAACCCATTTTATTAAACGTGTTTCTTTGCGCTAACAACCGTTTTTGCGCGTAAACTTCGGTGAGCGCGCCCGGGAGAGGAACAGAGAGAGAGAGAGAGAGAGAGGGAGAGAGAAAAAGAGAGAGAGGGAGGGAGGGCTCTGGGTGTCTACTTGGGTAAGAAGTTACTTCTAATTAGCCAGTCTCTTCTTGCTCGCCTCATTTGTCCGCATCCTCTCCTCAGGGACCAGAGACCAGAGGCCCCTAAACCTTTTAACAGGCATCAGATCTAAGAAGCTCGTTTTTTGCCGCTGGCATTCTTTTGGTGCGCCCAGCTTTTACGCACCACCTGAACGGACTCAGCACCGTAGCGCGACTCGAGTTTTGTTGATTTTTCTGGTATTTAGTGTTTTAAATTCTAGTCCTGTGCTGTTGTTTTTTTTTTGTTATGATCGTTGTTATTATCTGCGCATAGAGAGCACAAAATACGGAGGCCGATCCACATACTTGTTTTACGCGTCAGGTGTGAGCAGGTGTAAAGGTCTACTCGCTTCAACAGGTGCCTGGCTCTGTAGGACTAAGTTAGAGTCGGCTGCGAAGGTAAGAATAGGGCCAACGAGGGAAATCAATAACAACAACTAAGTGACAAACAACACAGGGCAAAAGAAAAACAGAGGGAGGGAGTGTCAGATAAAACGAGAGAGAGAGAGAGAGAGAGAGAGAGAGAGAGAGGGAGAGACACCCCCCTAGACTAACTAGGAGACCCAGCCCCCGGTCCGAGAGAAGGAGAGAGAGAGTGAGGGAGTGAGGGAGTGTTTTAAAGCCGGCAGGAGGCATGATGTCCTACATTAAGCAACCCCATTACGCCGTGAACGGGTTAACGCTGTCCGGCCCGGGCATGGATCTGCTCCACACAGCCGCCGTTGGATACCCCAGTAAGTAAAAGGCTGCGATTTCCAGTCATGCGTTTGGAATGTATTTACCGCTCGTCTTAAACGAAAATGTTTGTTTCAAGGATTTGAAACTGAAGTAATTCGCCCAGATGTCGTTACATTGCATGCGTCCGTGAGTAGGTGTAACGGGCCTTGAGCATGAATAGACGTCTTTGATTCTGCAGGCATCACAACATGTGTTCACTTGACCTATAAGTTCGGCGGATTACAGAGTCAAAAACAATAAAAACGTGTGTGAAATGAGACGCAGCGTGTTCTCACACAGACTTAACAGCAATCTGTTGCTTTTATCGTGTAACCTATTTAACACATGATGCTCATTGTGTTTACTTTGCGCCATAAGCTCACTTCATGAATAGACATTTCTGGTTAGTTGTTTTGTTTGTATGTGACATGACCTGATCGGCATCTGTCGTGTTTGGGGTCTGAATAAAGTGCAGCCGATCTTTGGCACTGGCGATGGCCTTCATGGTGTGGAACGAAGTTTAAAAATTTTAAAGTTTCAAGTTACAAACAAAAATAATTTATATTGTAGAAGTAAATTTCGTGTCTTCGTTGTATTTTACAATTTCTGTTAACTGTCACGACAACATCGTAAACGTTTTTTTTGATCGAATAAAATTTTCGAGAGATTTGACATTACTCCACATTGTTTTACTGCCAAGACTTGAATAATCATTAACGTAACATTTTACCGGTTAATTATTAATAATTCTAAATAATTATTTTTTGTGTAAAATGTGTTTTATGATTAAATACAAAACAAAATTTGCTTTTTAACTTTTTATTTATCAGCATCGTGTCTGGGGCCTCTCTAAATGTTCTTAGCGTCATAGCGTTTTTTTTTTAAATCCGATAATAAAAAACATTAAAAAGCATGTTTTTTTCTTGTAGGCACGCCACGCAAACAGCGTCGGGAGCGCACCACCTTCACTCGCGCGCAGCTGGACATCCTGGAGGCGTTGTTTGCCAAAACCCGCTACCCAGACATATTCATGAGGGAGGAGGTGGCCCTCAAGATCAACCTGCCTGAGTCCAGAGTCCAGGTAGCACATTCAATGCTGGTCATTTTATCAGTGCATTAAACCAATGCATTCTGTTGGTTAGGCACCTGTTTGTATGACATTTCAAGCCAGGGGGTGGGGGAGGGTTGAAGTTAGTGGTTTAGTTGTGATGGGCAGGGTGAGGGGTCGTCTCCTCTCTGAGGCCGACACTGATGTGTGGGTCCCTCTGCCGTCCTGCAGGTTTGGTTCAAGAACCGTCGTGCCAAGTGCCGCCAGCAGCAGCAGCAGAGCACAGGCCAGTCCAAACCACGGCCTCCCAAGAAGAAGGCCTCCCCCGCTCGCGAAGCCAACACCGAGGCCAGTGCCAACCCCGCCAACGGACCCTACAGCCCTCCACCCCCGCCCCCGGGCACCGCCATCACCCCCAGCTCCAGCTCAGCCAGCGCCACGGTGTCCATCTGGAGCCCGGCCTCCATCTCTCCGCTGCCAGACCC
This sequence comes from Betta splendens, assembly GCF_900634795.4. Taxonomy (NCBI): domain Eukaryota; kingdom Metazoa; phylum Chordata; class Actinopteri; order Anabantiformes; family Osphronemidae; genus Betta; species Betta splendens. The sequence goes on from NC_040893.2 coordinate 14,766,886, forward strand.
TCTGTCCGCCTCCACCACCCCCTGCATGCAGCGCACCACCACCTACCCCATGACCTACACTCAGGCCCCCGCCTACAGCCAGAGCTACGCCAGCTCCTCCTCCTACTTCACTGGCCTGGACTGTAGCTCCTACCTGTCCCCCATGCACCCGCAGCTGTCGGGCACCGGAGGGGCCCTGAGCCCCATCACGGCCTCCTCTATGGGCGGGCCCCTGAGCCAGTCCCCCGCCTCGCTCTCCTCACAGGGCTACACGGCTGCCTCGCTGGGCTTTGGAGCTGTCGACTGTCTAGATTACAAGGACCAAGCTGCCTGGAAGCTCAATTTCAATGCCACTGACTGTCTGGACTACAAAGACCAGAACTCCTGGAAGTTCCAGGTTTTGTAAATAACAGGAAGTGCAATGGGGAGGGAAGGGGAAGAAGTGAGAAATCAAACAAAATCCAGATTACCTTTGGTGTGTTTTAGAAGAAGAAGGACTTGGGACACAATAATCAATAAATCATATCGGTTGAAGAACTAATCAGCTGAAATCAGTTCTTTATTCTTGTTGTAGAAACATGTTTTGGATGTTAACTGCCCTGTTTCTGCTTGATTGTAATGAAGAGATGATAGTGCTACTAAACAACACAGAGGTCCTCCCTGCAATGAAGGAATGGCCATTTATTGGAAGTATCTGACCAATTAATTAGCAAGAAAGCAGCTTTAATTGTCTTCTCTGGTGCAAATGGTTGTAATTAATACAGTAAAACTATAATTATTGAGAAGAAACGTTGTGACCTTGTTTTAATGGCCCCAACAGTTTCAGCGTGATATTTATTGTGTAGACAACTCTGCAGGTTAACAATGAGGCCCCAAGCGTGTTCATTCCTTCTTTTTAGACTTTGTCTTTTTCTGCGACATATTTTCTCTCATGAAGCTGCTTTTCAAGCCCCAGCTGGCGTCTACAGGGCGGCCATCGTCGAAACGGCGTCGCCGCCGACTCCCGGTAGCCTTGTGCGACACCGACCCTCGCGCAGAGGGAGTAGAGTTGGTCCCTCGGGGGCCGCAGTACAAACCCGTTGCCTTTGAGCATGGTCGTAGTCGTTAGCGTGGCTCATAGTTTTAATAGGATCACCTCCACATAATATGGCCAACAATGGCCGCACTGTGCCCCCCCCCTTCACTCCACCTCAGCGTTTGCATGTGGTCAGCAGATTGTTGCAGCAGTTTCTCGGTCTCCAAATGACTTTATCGTACACTTCATTAGTTGGAAACTGCTCCCGCGAGGATTTGGATCGGCGAGAAGGTTGCACCAGAGAAAGGGAAGGGACCGGCCCCTTTGCACAGAGAGCTCGGTGACTCCCTCAGCCTCAGCCTGGAACAACGCGATGGCTACCACTTTATGTGTTTGATGTGTTGTCTGATTTTTCTTTTGTATTAGACTTAAACAATATTACGTTTCTTTTAAAAAAAATTGTGAATTTGTTCAAGTAAAAAGTGTGTAAAAGTTCATGTTGTTATCATTGGTATTATTGCTGTCATCGTGTCGTCAGCTGACACGGACGTTGCAAATACACTTGTTGTTCCTCTGTAAATATTAAAACTTGAAAATGCAATCGCGTCTGGTTTCAGCTCCACAGACGTCCAACCCAACAGAATCTCTCTCTGTCTTCATTTCTAGAGAACTGCCAACTTTTTATTATCATTTCTGTGGGTATTTTTCTGGTTTCTGCTTCTTTTCTTTTTTTTTTCAAACTCAGGGGTTTATCCAATAAAGGTAGCAGTAATAGGATACCATGCTGTTTATGCTTCTGAAGAATTTGCTGTACTTTTATCTTTGTATCTATCTATCTTCTCTGCTTATTCTGAATAATTTTGTATATTTCATTTGTCTCCTGTGTTTGCCCAGATTCACCATTAGATAGCTAAAATGTTTCTGAGACATTAAACTAATTCATTAAACTTTTTGGGGTCATAGCATTTTTTATATTGTTGATTGGGTTTTACCTGTGATGTGTGTTGTTCTTTAGTGCTGTAACAGGAAAAAGGGAATGTGGGACATATACAGGGGGGATATTAGGAATCAGTTTCTGGGAGCGTTCCACTAATCCATACAAGGGGTTGAGTGGGTATAAGGCAGAGATGAGAGAGAGCAGGGCAGAGGGAACAGAAAACAGATTAGAACTGGCCATAATGCTGCATCGCACCGCTCCACCGGGGCCCAAACAGAAGTTCGAGAGATGGGCAGATTATTTTGGATTGCTGGGTGCTTTCCTGTCGGGCCACGGGGTCAGCTCCACGCGGGTTGTGAGGAGTTCAGAGGATGAAAGCTTTCAGGCGCGCTATTAGCTAATGGTGCGTTAAGATGCACGGAATCTTAAATTCAGCAGAATGACACAAGCCTCAGGTGAAGAGGAGCCCAGGGGTTACTGGGTCTACTGACCCACACATTATGAGGGGCCTAGAGCTTCTGCTCTTGTTGCAGCACTATCTAGAACAGAGGCTACTTGTTGCATCTTCCTCCTCAAGGTGCCTGGTAACAGTGAGACTGCATTCTTTCTGGATTGAGCCCACACCAGTGGATTCAGCCTCACTGTGACACAGCGCAACACTGGGCAGTGTAAAATCCCATTAACAAAGGCCAGCAGATGCTTTAAGATGGATGGATGGATGGATGGATGGATGGATGGATGGATGGATGGATGGATGGATGGATGGATGGATGGATGGATGGATGGATGGATGGATGGACGGATGGATGGATGGATGGATGGATGGATAGATGGATGGATGGATAGATGGATGGATGGATGGACGGATGGATGGACGAATGGACGAATAGATAGATGGATGCTCTGCAGGTGGTGTGCTCCTGTAATCCCCCAGCAGCAGCATATGGACTGCGAGGCACAGAGACACAGACACAGATACACTCAGGACTTAGGAAATATGATTCATTTCTTTCCTCTCTCTAATCCCCTCCAAACAAGCTGGTGGCCGACCTGCTCTAGAAGCACACTGTAATCATGCCACAGGCTGCTGCAGTCAGAGCTGACCAGCCGCCCCGCCACCCATCCCCCGCCGCCCGCCCGCAGTCCAATTTCCTCTTAATCGATTCCTAATCCCAGCGCCGCCAAGCACACACGCGCCAAGCACACGTCCGCGCGCACACACACAAGAACACATGTGCAATCATCAAACATGCATTTAAGGACGCGGGCGTGCACATTCAACCAGAAGGTCCCAGCTACAAACAAAAGGCAACTGCACACCAAGTCAGAGTATCCCAACAAATATAAATAGGAATAGGAACTGATAAATAGGCATAAATCATTGATGGAGATTCAGAGGGATGAAAAGAAAACACAGCGAGGGATGTTTTACATTGTTGTATTGGAATAAGACTAAGCATTAGAACAGTCGACACAAATATCCCAACAAGTCACCAAAGATTCTCAGTTATCAGTTTATTTCAGGTTTGTAGTTCCAATTTTGTTTAATTAATTAATTAAATCTGATAACTGCCTACTTAATAATAATAATTTTAAATGAACTAGGGATAATGTTGATTTATATTATTCCAATCACTTGGTTCCGTACATAAATATAACATCTACTTTTATTATTTCTAATATTTCTAATATATATTTATTTAAATATTATTTAAACGTGATTTGCTTTTGACTCACATCTTCATTTTTTCCATTTTCTTAAAACAGACTGAACCAGGATAAGAAATGACTTTGTCTGTACTAGTTCTACATTGACGTGAATAGTGAATATGAAGAGGAATTTTAAAGTAAGGTGCTATTAAAAATACAGTTATCTAATTCTAATAGTCTTTTGCTTACTGTAAGTCATTAAATACGATTTGTAAAGGAGCAGTAATGCTGCTAAATCACAGGGTGGTGTAGTGTAAGTAGGTGTGGGTGATCTGGATGGATGGCAGTGGTAACAGGATCAGTATTACAGTATGAATGGATCAACCAGCCACTGTCAACCTCAGGATACACTTCGTAAGGGCTTTACGGCAGATTACAACTTAACACCTAGTTAATATCACTAATAGTAAAAGTCAGAGTTTAGAGCCACAGATTAATCATATGTTGGTCAGAAACAGTCGGCGGGATTATGGGAGCTCTCGGTGCTGCAGCACAGACAAATGTCATGCATGTGGCTGAAGACACTGGGGGAATTTCTTGTGGCAACAGGTGGCAGTTCTTCGGCATCTGCATCAGCGGCTTCGTCTTCCCTGACTGGCTGCGCCGTCTGATCTCACTCAACGTCTCTGCTGCTAATTAAAAACCACTGGGCCAATGAATTATTGGTCACTTTCCCAGCTGATGTTTCGCTGGCTCCTGTCTCTCCATTCGCACCCTGCTCCCCCATCCCCACCCCCCATCTCCCAGTGTGCTTCCTTGGGTCCTCCACTCCACCTCTCCTTGCAGTTTGTTATTTGTGCTGATCTAATTTAGAGAATGTTCCAAATCCTCTTAGTGTCCTGCTCCCCTCAGTAAACGCTAAGTGAATTAGACAGGATTACTGTCTCCCTCTTCCTCCTCCTTCACGTCTTCCTCTTCCTCCTCTTCTTCTTCTCCTTCTCCGTGCTGTTGCTCTCCCCTCATCATCGCTCCACTTCTATGCCCATCTTTCTCTGGACATTTCTCTCTTCATTGCTGGGATTAAAGCCTCCTCCCTCTCCAGATGACAAATTGGTTCCAATGTTCCCCCTGGTGACAGATGCTCTTGCAGGCCCAGGGCACCATGGGACATAAAGTATCGTTAATTAAACTTTGCCCTCTTGGAAATAAAAATAGAAGAATAAAGCCCTGACATAACACAGACAATGCACCAAACATTAGCATGTGTGCACAGAACGTTAAACGAGAGGCTGGAGGATCCTCAGGACCAGTAAAGGACCAGTTCAAGCTTCATGTCAGTGTGGTGTAGTCTAATCTGCAGTTTGACTCTCGCAGGTTGGACGTCCGTGCTTTCCGTGTTTATCACGGAAATAAGTGACGTAATGTAATTCATCATCTTCATTCACTCTGGCTTTTCACAAACATACAGCACAGGAAATTGTGTGCGAGTAGAAACAAGTCAGTACAGGACACAAACGTAATGAAAGAGTTTGTTATTGCATACAGAGAGGAGGCTGTGAGTTCCTTCACCTGTTGCACATTTACTCGTGTTCAGTAATATAATAATCTCTCAAATACACTAGAAAATGCATTTCAGCTTTCAATTGACCTAGTACAGTACATGCTTGAACGGAGTGGATGGAAGTTAGGCTCATCTAGTCCTACACTTTGACCTCACCTATCACTCATAATCAATGAACCATAACTATTTACCCAATTATGGAGCCATATTTGCACTTGCTTTTTGTTTTCTTAACTTTTATTTTGCTTTTGGACTGACAGGAATTTTTTCATGGTTTCATGGATTATGATCACTGAGTGTCTCACGGATATTAACATTCTGGTTCTCTTGTCGTGTATGTTTGGGATTATGTGTGTTGGAATTTCAACTGCTTTTACATGTTTAAAATAATATATATATTTTTTTTTAAATGGTCTAATCTTGTTATATAGAACAAATGTAATAAATGAACTTTGACTTTTCTAATTGAATTTCCAAGGTATGTGTGAAAACACAAACTAAGCAAATAACCTAAACTAAAACAACACCCACTCCTCAATAGCACAAATAAAAGCATTGTTTCACTCTAAAAAATATCAGTTAAGAAATTCAGAACTTAATGAGTCACCATCCACAATTGGAATTTGTTTTCCTTTCATTTCCCGATCTGCCTGCAAATCTTTGTCAAATCACTCACTACCTCTCATCTTCTCTTCTGTCTTTTGTTTCTTCACACTGTAAATGGTTATCTGACAGCTGTACAGCTTCAGGCTCTGCAGGCAGAGAGACTATAAAACACACACACACACACACTTCTCTTCCTTTACTTTCAGTAATTCCAGCATTGCCTCTCTCACTCGCTACCGTAGCTCGCCCTAATCCAGCTCTGACCTCAATCCCGTGATGTAACGGATCATGTGATGTGTGGAAAAAAAGAGAAAGAGAGAGAGAGAGAGAGAGAGAGAGAGAGAGAGAGAGACAGAGAGACAGAGAGACAGAGAGACAGAGAGAGAAGCAGGGGACGTAAAGTTGGGAAACATGG
>NC_040893.2:15711236-15748736 GCF_900634795.4 Betta splendens
TCTCTCTCTCTCTCTCTCTCTTCTCATTATCTGCAATCTCTCTCTCTATATCTGCTACTATCTCTATCTCTATGCCTCTTCACTCTCTATCTTCTCTCTCTCTCTCTCTCTCTCTCTCTCTCTCTCTCTCTCTCTCTCTCTCCCTCTCTCTCTCTCTCTCTCTCTCTCTCTGCCTCTCTCTCTCTCTCTCTCTCTCTGAAATAAATCATCTCAGAGGAGCCAGTGCTTGTAATGGAAAGTCGATTGATTACAGTTTCCAACGCTGAATTAGACGCTAGGTCGGCGGTTAACGTGGAGTTCCCACAGTTTTTAAACTCCAGAGTAGTTACTTTATAAAAACCGCAGAGAGATTTGTACGCGGGGGCTTTTGCGCATGAATCAAATGGCATTTATGCAGCGGTTATGACTCAGATGTTTGCCTGCAGTTTGTATCCAGACTCTAAAGGAGCTTTACAAAAAGAAAACTGTACGAAGAGGTTTACGCTGCTTAGACCACCAATAACAGCGCGCTTGCATCACTTTAAGGCCTTTTGTAACAATTAATCGTTACATAATAAAAGCTATAGATAAATAAAGTTAATGCGCAAATAAAATAAATCCATCTTTTTGTATTAGACGTTAGCCGAGGTCACTGCTGCACCTACTGTAGTAAACCCCCCAAAATAATCGGTAACTTTACACACAGTTTCACTCACATTTCCACGTGCGCAAATCCTAAAACTTCCACTTTACGAACGGAGCTCGGCTCCAGTTGGGTGCTCGTTCCAACAGCACTCGTAAACAAAGCTGAAGCCGCTTCAGAATGAAAGACTCGCTTCTTACCCGACAGGCTCTTGGAGGGCTGGGGTTCCTTCTCCGACTGGATGGGCAGAGCCGAGGTCTTGAGCCGCGAGGCCGCTCCGACGTGCAGCCACGCGCAGCCCAGGACGCACAGCACGGAGCGGAGCGCGCGGGGAGCCAGCATCCCAGTCCTCCCTCTGTCTGCCTCCCCGCAAAATAACAGCCTCGGACCCGCGCGTGGAGAGTCGCTGCGGAGCTGCGGCGTCTAATTACGCACCTCGGCCAAAGTGCACCCTGGGCGTCCTCCTCTGTAGCGAGGCGTCCGTCATAAGTTGGGGGACTCCGTCGGGTACAAGTTCCCCGAGAGCTGCTGCCTCCGCGGGTTTCCTCAGCACCACTGGCCTCCGCAGGGTCCCGTCCCTGTTTTATAGCCAGCTTCTCTGACAGCTTCTTGCAGCAGCCACCAGCCGGGAGGAGGAGGGGTATTAAGGGGCGGGGGGGGGGGTGACAGTGAGCGTGGGTGATGGAAAGGGAAATCGACCCCCCCCCCTCCAATTCACTGGCGCTTCAGATATGGAAACGAGTTTCTGCCTGATTGATTGGACCGAATAGAAAGTAGTTAAGTATGACAATAATATTACAGCAGAAATCAGGATTCCCACCAGAGATGTGCTGATCAAAGGGGAGCGAGGCAGCGACGGACAGTGTTTTCACCTAATATTGATCAAGCGCGTGACACATATCACCCACATAGATGAAACCGTCAGCGCGTCGCCTCCAGAGCGACGGCAGAAGGTGGGAAGCTGCACCTCATGTACAGTAAGGAATGCGTGAGCGTCTGCCGCTGTGGCTGGCTGCACCGGCTATTTTTTCAAGTGTGTTGGACCGGAGACCTAAGTGACTTAACAGAAACAAATGAAAATAGCTGGAATACCTCAAGGCAACTCACTCCAATTTGCCACGGCCGCGCGCAGACCTCCGTCCTCCCTCAGACCTCAGGTTGTTGCCTTTGGCTTGTTGCGAAACCTACCTGGATTTAATATTACACTGTAAATCACCTTAAGGTCGTTTAATGGAGAAGCACGCGTTCCTGTAGACAACTGAACCAATGAACCTGTGCTGTCACTTCGACTTTGTTTTTATAAATCTTTACATTTTTCAGTTGAGTCACTGACACATATATTTGCTTTGATTGAGTCTGTTTCCACTTGACTTCAAATAAAACGTTCTGCCGCAGCTGCTGAAACGAGTTTATACAAAGCTGACGTCCAAATGCTCCCGTGGCTTCAAATTAAATTATACATGTAATTGAATAATCTAAATCATAGTTATGTTGCAGGACCTGGAAAAACAAACCGCTGCAAATCTATATAAGCAGTTTTCTTTAGTTCTTTCTTCAAACTACAAAGAAAATTCTGCGACTAGCTTAGAACTCATGCATTAAATAAATACAGGTTCTGTGACCTATGAAGTTTGAACCGACGTTTCATCATCTTTTCAAGTGAAGGGGCCACAAAACTCACATGTTTAAATTTAGCTGATAGGTCAGATTCCAATTAGTAGCCGCTCTTTGGTGGATGCAGGTGCCAAAGGGCTCACTTTTATTCGGGCCTATTTGGATGTTGGGGAAGGTTCCCATCAAACAAAGCGGTCCAGGTCCTCGCACTGCTCCCTCGGGGGCCAGAACAAACGCTGTGCAGCTCCAGTTTACATTACTGTAGTGGTGCTCAGGGCTGATTTATTTCTCATCCAGGAAAGGTCAGGCACATTATTGAGCCTGACGTGTTTATAAGAACGGGTGAACAATTTAAGATTCTGAACATAATAGAGTAATTATTAAAATAATTTACCCAGCTTGCTGTATGAATGGAGAATTTTAAAACACAATAAGAGCAACAAGCTGCGCATTTCCTGTCCTCCCATTAAACTCAAATTACCACCACTTAGTTCTCACAATCGGCGCTACTAATCACTACAAACTGAGTCTTTACACTGGAGCGTCGCTATTGTGCCAGAGGCGCAGACCAAGGTGCCAGCGCAAGGTGTTATTTTAATGCATGTGTCACATTATGGGGCCTGTGGGAGCCACTTCCACCGGGGTGTGGGGCTTGACGCGTCCGTCTCTGCCGCAGCGCCGGGAGTCGATGATGGCCTGTTTGCACTTCATCATCGGGTGATAAGCGACGCTATTCTTCTGCCCTGCGCACGGTAATTCATTAGCTAGACTGGAAACGCAACTCGAGTGTGTATTGAGAGATGTATTGGAGGTCTCTGGCTTCAGAGACGGACTCCACCGTGTTCTGCCTACTCTAAAAATGCTACTTATAAATACTGACTTATCATCTATCTCCACTGATAAATACGCGTTTTCGTGCGCACTCACTCGCAATGCGCAACTCTTCCATGTGTAAATTAGTTGTGTAATATTTTTGCTGACTGGCAAATCACACATTGTCTATTCCCCAATAGATCAAAGGTAGAAAATGGGTTTCATGTTTAATTTGAGCTACATTATGGCCAAAGACATTTTAGCCATTCCATTGATAAAATGCTCTAATTAAAGATGAATGTGCTTTAGATAATCAATGCATTTGTCTGGGGATGGTTCTCCATAAACCTCGCTCGGTTTGATTTAAGTGAGGGGAGAGAAAAAGAAGAGTGGGAATAAAACCTGAAGTCACCCCTGACGTGTCACGAAACATTACATCCCAATAAAATCGATTAACCATGACTGTGCGTTATGGACGTGATCAGGACTTAATTAGAAACAGACGCGACGTTCCTCCTTTTTTATTATTTCGCTCCTCGGCCCAGGAATGTCCCAGATGGGAGCGCAACGAGCTGATCGGAAACAGCTCTGGCTCGAGAGAAACACGCAGCAACAGAATTCACAAACCCAGCGCGGCGTAATTAAAAGGGCATTATCGACATTCGCGTCCAGGCGTGTCCCCACAGTGCGTGGGTGCGTGTGCGTGTCGCAGGGGGGTGTCGGCTGTAAATCATCCATAATGGCATCTATGGTGCAGCTGGATGGATACACATGTGGATACTTCACTCTCTCCATCACCGCTCTGTGTATTTGCTCATGTTCGTCAGACGTCCCGGCTCGCGGGTCATAAATGAGGGCTGTTTGACGGTATCACCCACTCCACCCCACCCCCAGATGTGTCTGTCTGACTGTCTGACTGCACGGTGCTCACTCACAGGGGACCGCATCCTGTGTGTGTGTGTGTGTGTGTGTGTGTGTGTGTGTGTGTGTGTGTGTGTGTGTGTGTGTGTGTGTCCAGTGAGCTATGAGGGCCTGGCAGATGTGCCTCTGTCCTTCCCGTTGAGCCACACACGCACCACCTGTTCCTCATCACAAGGAAGCTGGCTGCACTAACAAGCGTGACATGTTTCAGCTTTTGCTTTCATACTGATACACAATCACGACGACAATCCAAGTGGTGCAGACGCGTATGCAGGTGATGGCAAACGGCTGTAAATAAATCCTGGCAGGTTAGAGCAGCCTTTAAACGGGTCCCATGTGGCTCACAGAGCGAAATCTGTTTAAACTATAAGCGAGTTCCCATTTCTCCCTAGTTCATTTGTTGAAAATGCCTGGGAAAGAATTATGTCTGACTCATGTTTAGATAGTCATAAGTGTTGGTTTTCCTTTTGCGCCTGCTTTCCCGTCATGTGCACTCTTGATTTAGGATAAGTACTTAATTATACGTGTAGGAAAATCTCCAGCCGTAGAGACGTCCTGATCAATGGAGAAACGCGCACTGCGCCGTCGGAGCCTCGGCCTTTATGCAGCAGCATCAAACGCAGGATGCTGCTGGCCGTAAAAGCTGCCGCATATACTGTTGGCCCTAAACGGCAAATGACGGCGCAACAAAGCAATAAACACATGATGCGTTTACGGCCAGTGTTATGCTGATGCTGATAATGATGGTAATAAGAGGCGAGGCGCGCAGTTGTAACGCTAATTTTGTGTTGCTGCGGGCAACGGAAAGAGGCAGAAAGGCCCCTTCCCCTCAGTATGCAAACGGGGCGAAGGTCTCGCAGAGCTGATGTTTATTCATACAAACGGAATCAATTTGCAAACAAAGTCGAAACTTCAGGGAGGAAAGCGGCGCTGCTTTATTCACACCTTGGCGGTTTCCGAAGCCGGGAGCCGTGGTGAGAGCTTGCGACCATAATTATGGGAGGCAATTAGCGAGCAAAGGCGACGTCCAAATATACATCGGGCGGCTGTTGTGGGAGGTGTGGGGCTGTTTGTTTGAATCTGACATCGTGGGGCGATGTCATCAGCATCGTGGTGTTATGTAATTGCTGACTTAGTTGCTTTTACTGGGAGACTGCTCCTTCGACTAAACGAAACCAGAACATCAAGTAAAAAGGACTATTCTCATTAGATTGGGTTAATTCAGCCAGCCTTCAACTGTTCGTGTTATTGTTTGTATGCAAAGCGATTAGGAAAGTAGAACGTGCGTTTCCCTTTGAAATGTAGTTAAAGATGAAGGCAGGTTTATTTGTGGAGCAGTTTTGACTTCAAAGGGCTTTAATGTTCTTAAGACATGAAAACATTAACGCATTAAGAGGCGCAGACACTTGGCTATAGAGGTCACGTGAAAACAGTTTCAAAGGGAATAAATTAAATCAACAGGGCAATTAATGGAAAAGAATCGCATGTACAGTCACGAACTTTACGTCCAGGAAGTCAGGAAGTGCCAGGTCCACGCACGCGGGACACGCTCTCCCTCGCCCCTGTCGGCTCTTTGAAATTTGCATCGTTTCTGTTTACAAGACTCAAATTGCTTCCACACACTTGACTTGTAGGAGCCGTCAGAGAGAGAGAGAGAGAGAGAGAGAGAGAGAGAGAGAGCTGCGCCAAAAGCGGCCACGGCGCACGCATTTTTTTTACACTTGCGGTAAATACCTCGTGCGTTAAACACCAACACACAGTCACCCCGACGAAAGGCGACAGTCTCGCAAGCTTCTCCTTGACTCATCGGTTATTACCCAGTCTGACCCGCTGCTCGACCAACTTGTGTGTATAATGACGGACGCCTAATGGAAACCTGGCCCGGGGCCAGCGGTGCTGTTCCTCCGTGTCGTGCCTCTTTCTCACAATGAGATTCACGGCATGGGTGGTCCGACGGCTCTAAATGCTCTGAGATTGCACCTTCCAACAAGGCAAACAGTCACAGAAAATCACAGGAAAGGGGAAGATGTGGCGGCGGGGATTTCTTTAATAGTCTGCTTAATCACACGCCAAATAAAACGCACCGTGGAGAAGCCACGTGTGTAGTTACGGGTGTCACGAAGTTTGGAGGAGAAATTATTAAAAAGCTCAGACTTAGGTCATTTCCCACTCATAAATAGTTTAAATTAAACCTGTTATTAACCACCGAGCAAAACGAGGTGAAGAATCAGCACCAAAAGACAGAGTCAAAGGGCCACTTTGATCATTTAATTTATGGCTGTTCTCCATCTCTGCTGTTCTCATGTTAAATGTTGGCTTCTGCAGCTCAATGCTACTTTAGAGCACATTCTCAGATGGCGTGGCCCCGGCCGGCGGCTCTATTCAGGCCTTCTTGGCATGGAAGCTGTCGGGAATCCACTTACTCCCCTTTTACCAGTTCATCACCTGCTGTCTTTAATTCAGACATGCTGTTTTCCCTTTCTCCCGCTCCACTCTCCCGCTCTCCGTCGCCCCTTTTGAAGTCTTCGGGAGTCCTGGGTTTGTGGAAGGGTCAGAAAAGGGCAGCGTCGCTGTGCTAGCGACGGCAGGACAAACATATATTACCACCTGTCCCCTCCGCTCTGCGTCAACACCCTTGGTGTCACTGTACTCGCGCCTTGTCATTTCACCCCCTGCTGCCTGTACATTGTTCCCTCCTGCTCACACACCGGCGCGCATGGGTGATTCGGCAAATGCACACACTCGCGCTTTCGCTCACGTGCACACAATACAGGAGCGTGTGTGCTAAAGCTGCAGGACCCCTACTGCCTGACAACCGTCGCACAAAGACAAATCAGGGCGCCCCGCGGCTAAAAGCCCACCCTTTCCTCACACGTCACGTTATAGAGGACACTCTCTGGCCGTGGCTCGAGCCGGTGGGGGTTGTTTGGTTGAGAGAAAGGGCCGCGTCCTGGGGAGAAAGTTAATTTGCAGGATCGGGGTCACGCAGAGAGTGGGAAGAGGCAGCCAAAAGTCCTTCAAGATAAAAACAATTACCCCTTCAAATGACAGCCACACATCAAACCACCCAAAAACCAGTTGGGGAAAGGTTCAGAAGCTCCTGGGACCCGGTTTCCTGCCTCGAGTCAGAATAAAACATCCCAGGAATCCCCAGATCTGCAGTGGAAGCCACGGTGGAGCAGGACGGTCTGACACCGGACACCAGGCCCGCGTCTGAGTCCGACACAGCCAGCTCCTCGAACTTCTGTATGACCTTCCTCACAGACCGGAAAGGAACCTCCCTGCACCAGCGTCCTCCACCGGCTCCACGGGGGGTCCTGTAGGCCGAGCTGTGGCTGAGGAAGACGTGGGCAGGAGGAGGAAGGCCGCAGCGCAGCCTCAGCCGGCCCTGGCCCAGGCCCAGCGCCGGGACCACTCCGGCGAGGCCGAAGCGGGTCGGCAGCGTGGCCAGGTGCTCCTGGGTCAGGGGGTTGTGGAAGCTCAGGGCTCCCCCTCCAATGTTGAGGAACACCCCCACGCTTTTTATGTGGGGGGGTACGGTGCAGAGCGGCTCCACGCTCCCGTCGTACACCGCGTGAAAAGACCAGCGCCGCCTCTGGAGCCACCAGCCGCACGAGCGATCCGAAGACACCACCCCTGAGCAGGACAGAGTAATAATAATGCTGTATAAAGCCAATATACGACATGGCTACTGTTGCTGCGAGCCTGTTAGCATAGGTGCTAAGAGTGAGCTAATGATCGCTGGTTCGTCAACACTCCATCCACTCGGTGTCACTGTAAACAATGAAGGGGTGTGTTTGCTGGAGGACATTCACGGAGCCTGGAGGCGTCTGCAAGTGCAGTCTTGCTGGCTGAAGTTTTGGGCGTCAAACAGTACATGCACCAGGGCAGGGAAGTAAACAAGCTTACGGGAGCCCTCACCGATCCTGTACGCAGAGCTGTTGCAGACGTCTACCTCCCAGTAATATTGACCCCGTGCTATGACGACATCGGCGCAGACGTGCGGGAAGGGGAGCAGGACCCTGGGACCAGAGGCGGCCCGTGACCTTTTGACCCTGTTCACTGGAGGACTCTCTTCTTGATAGGTGACAGTACGGAAGGAGCTGGAAAGATGGAGGTTTGGAGGAACACAGGAAGGGTCCAGAGCAAAATGTAATCCTGGGAAAAGTGTCAGAGATATTGAGAAATCACCCCCTTCTATAATAGTGACCACAAGATCTGGGTCCTTTTCTAAAAGACAGATTTTACAACATCCAATGGACAATTGTAGACTCTGGCATTCGAGGCCCATCGTTAGCAAATGTTAGGCTCATGCTTCAAGGGCATCTTGTGTTTGCTAACGCACAATTATTAACCCAAAATCAGTGGAAAATTTCACAATTAGGTTAGCAGAGATGAATACGCGTTTTCATGGAAAACAAGACAAACTGCAAATTCCAGTGAACGTGCTTTGTTTGGGGGGATCGCGTGTTACGTTGGGGAGCCTTACCAAACACGGACTGCGCCATCTCCTCCTCCTGCAGGTCCACAGCGCCACCCGCTGGGGAGGCGGAGGCACCGTCTGCTCCAGAGTCTGAACAAACAGAGGGTTCACGCACCCCTGCAGGAGTCCACGTTCAGATAGCTGAAGCTGCACTTACCATGAAAAAGGCCCTGGTCCGTATCTGAGGGTCTGATCTGTGCACACAGACAGTGATGAAGTCCAATTAACATTCTTAAAACGAATCTGAACTTCTTGTCGGAATAAAAAGACTTCCCCGCACATCTTGCCGCTGGTCTTCAGACGCTCCCTCCCTGTCGCTCCTCCTGACGTGCGCTGGGCTCGCTGTGGGGTAACGCGGCAGCCAGGACGCGGCAGCGGACCGGGTCCGGCCCGGCAGCTCCACGGCGCGGCGGCAGCGCGGGCAGCGCACAGAGCAGCCCCCGTCGCGGCGCGCCGCCTCCCCGGAGGCCAAACAGCGACGGCACATGGCGTGCGAGCACGGCAGGATCAGGGCCGCGCCGCCGCCCTGGCTGCAGGCGGGGCAGCGGGGCGGCGGCTGCACGCGCGGCTGCACCTCACCGTCCGGCACCGGCACACGACCAGCGTTCTCCAGCGCCATCACTAGGCATCTTCGAGTACCTGCGGGCCCGGGTTATCGTCCAGCCACTGTAGATACAGACGCGTCGCCCTCCTCAGTCACCGAGGCCTCAGTCGGTCCGGAAGCAGCCGGTCACAGCGGTGATGTCACCACATCCGTGGATTACACGGCCACAGAGACGTTCTATCAGGCTCAGACATTCCACGTTGGCAAAGTTCCCATTCTGACAGAGGGAGAGCACAATAGAGACCTGGAGGATGTCACGAGAGCTGCTGAGCAGATATTAAAAGTCCCGGTGTGGTGCCATCTCGTCTGTCTCCTGGCTGAAATGGTTACAATGGCCTGAGAGCAGATGAGAGCGAGCGAGCGAGCGTGCGAGAGAGAGAGAGAGAGAAAGAGAGAGAGCGAGCAGCCTTTTATAGGGTACTTATTGCTTGGCGTTGCCATGGTAATGGCTCTTCTCATAGAGACGCACAACAGCTAACCCCTGCCTGTGCGCACATCCACATCTGCGCTAACAACGAGTCCGTTAACGCCACGAGCACGAGCCGCATCTCAGGGCAGACAGTCGTTACGATGCTGCTTTCTCATGTTCAGCTCTGAGTCCTCTGTGATCAATACATGATTCTCCCTCAGGAATATAAAAAAGGCTAATTTACTTGGAATCCCGTTGTCCGTGCTGCCCTCAAAGGAGCCAAGAAAAAGGCTTAGAGGTGAATGAGAGCGAGCGACTCGTGAAAGAGAAAGGACTTCATACAGTATCTACACAGTGTAATTAACAGTCTGCAGCAGGAAGAACAGGTGAACACGCACTCATGCAGCGTGATTCATGGCGCTCAAGGGAATTCCTTAGAAAAACGAATGGCATGATTGCACAACTTCATACCTTGAATCCTTTTTGTACAAATGCAACACATGCCCTGGAAGTTGTTGATGATGTTTTGTCTTAGTTGGACGTATTTCACAACTTCCACCAATCCATGCCCAAAGTGGATCAAGCTTCAAAGAAGCAACTCAGACACAATTAAAAAGACAAGAAGGGCGTTTGCTGCTGTAACTGAGTTGTGTTACTTCTTACGCCGCTTCAGACCTGCGACGCAGCAAGTTGTGAGGATCAGCAGCGTTGGGAGTGTCACACGCATCTGTGTGATGTTATATAACCTGATAAACAACAAACAGTGATGTATGGAAAGCAAGACGAGGCTGATTCACCTCCTAAACCTGTCCGGTGATAAACAGCCACGCGCCGCGGCTCTTCCGTGTACTTGTGTGGCGTCGGAGCGTCAAACATTAACCCGGGCCTAAATCAAACACGGAGCCCACTCGCCCCCGCGCGCTCCTCCTCCTCCCGGCACGCGCGTCGTGTTTGAGCAGCAGGACTGAGGAGCGTGTGAACCCCGGGGCTGCCTTCGTTCGGGCCGAGCGCGGGGGAGATGCGGGTCGACGGGCCACAGCCGAGCGGCGCCATGCACCCAGCGGCGGAAAATGGCTCCTAGCAGTGAGTAACGGACTGGTTTACAGTGGGAGCACTGGTGTTACTGGTTTATACCCAGGCAGCGTGGCGACACCTCACACAATGCTAATGTCAAGCTAATGTGGATCCCATGGACTTTGCTGGTGGGGGGGAGTGGACCATACGCAGTGTGACATCATTTTGTTTTCCTCAGAAAAGTCAACGTCATAAAAGCAGATCAAACATTTCCCTGACATGTTTCGAAGTCTCCTCGTCTGTGGAAGTGAAAGCAGTGGGCGTAGGACATGAATGAAGTTAGATCTGCCTCAGCGACTTGCTGGGGCGAAGCCTGCGTGTGGGAGGTTTGTCGCGATAAGAGGACGGGGCAGCACCTGGCACGAGGGCGTCAGGCGGCGAGCGGGACATACGAGCGCGTGAATGCATGCGGGTGCGGCGACGCACACCAGCCGGATGGAAGCGCGACACTCACCCCCCCTGTGTGCGCACGTAGGGCCGCTGCTGCTGCTGCTGCTGCTGACCGGACCGGGCTGCTCCCACCTGCCCGGGGTCCAGGGCAAACCCAGCGACTTCTGGTGCGACCACCAGCACAGGACGGACATGCAGAACATGACTGAGCGGCTGGCGAGACGCACGGTGAGAGGTTGAAACGCCGCACGAGCGCCGGGATGCTGCTGGAAGCGGTGCAACCGTGCTGGAAGAATGGGCAAATGTGCAGTAACGGCTCCTGGATGTGTTTGCTGGTTTAAAGTGACTCATGTGTTTACCTCTGCTCTCCGCTCAGGCCGGCTGCACAGACTTGGACTCTCTGCCTGCTCCCATTCAGCTGCCATGCGTTTCAATACAAGCCGCCGCCTGGGCAAATAAAAGCGTAAGTTTTACCGGATTCACGCTTTTAATCGAGTCTGAGTCATTCGACCGCTGCGCCTTCGTTCACGTTAATGCGCTCACTGCTGAAATCTCGAAATCTGGTCCTTGTTGTCAGACACAGGTTTTCACAAGCAAAGTTTCATGTCACACACACAAATGTTTTGGCAGGTTTACAAAGACTTCAAGGGAATTTGAACAATGGCGTCTTTCTTTCTGTGCCAAAACGTCGAACTCTAGCTTCTGCGGACGTCTCAGTTGTTGTGACTGACGGGATGTGGAGCATGAGAAGGATTTCACTTTCTGTGTGTGTGTGTGCGTGTGTGTGTGTGCGTTTGTTTTAGGGATTAGTGATAATAGTGCATGAGAACAGGTGGGACCTTAAATGGAACCTCCACACCCGTGTGTTTGTGTGACACCTTCAGCACGTCGATCATCTTAGTTTTGCATGTAATTATTTCAATGTATGTTATAATAACATGGTGCAATTGAGCTTAATGACAAGATGTTTAACTACATTTTGTAAAGTACTGGATTAATTTTCATTATGTAAAGTTAGAGTTCACCACATCCATTGCAAACCCATCTGAGAGGATGTAGATTTAAAATGCAGATGCTTGTGTGCGTGGTGTCGCTCTTCCAAAACAACATACTCGTACATATTCAACTGAAAGACAAAAGAAGAATGTGAGAATTTGAAACATCTAAAATGATAAACATTTGGCTGCTAAAATGTCACTGCAGTCCAACCCAAACACGCGCTCACCATTCAGAAGTCCTATCTGGGTGTGGACATCTGCGTATGATTGAGCAGAATGCCTATAGGGGTGTAATCTGTGACATGTCAGCAAACAAGCGATCAACAGAGGAAATTAGTCAGACAAAGCAAGACAAGGCTGAAGTTGACACAATGAAAGACAGAGCAACTGAAATTTTTCAGATTTGTGCAGACTGGTCTCATTCATGCCCAGGAGGATCCAATCATTCAACAAACAGAAATCCCAAATAATTGAATGCACCTGATGAAAATGATTGGAGGTTTGTCACTTCATCAATCACCAGACTAAATACAGGCCTCACATTAGAGCCATTCAACTGGTGAAACAGATCAGTGTTCCCAAATAATTGGCATCATCCATCATGTCATAGCTCTTCAGTTAAAAACAAAAAGCAGTGTTTTAATTAAATGGGATTTCTACTCAGATGTTGAGTCATAACACTGGCACAAAACCAACCAACCGATGATATGACTTTGGCGACTGGGAGCGTTCACGCTCCCCAGATGACGAGCAACGCGTTGACATGAGCTCTGTTTGTGGCCAGGTGCAGCAGAAGAGTGCTGAGGTGATGGGGGCCCTCCAGGTTTTTCATGAAGGACTTCAGGGGCCAAAGAATCAGACCTCATCCCGTGCGTGTCTGAGCACGTTGTCGAAGCTGGAGACTCGCATCAGCAATTACATAGCTATAGTCAAACTTGTCTACAAACAGGTGAGACAGACACATTCATTCATCCGTGCAGGTTGATCTACCCGACAAAGATTCTTATGTATTTATTGTCTGGGTTTCACAGAATGGCGCTTCCCAGGTTTCCGTAGACCGCTGTTCATCTGTAAACAGCCTAAACCAAGTGCTGCGTCATTTTGGAAAACTACTCAAGGTGAAACTGGAGGCTCTTGCCTTTGCTCTCAATGACAGTATGTGTAACGGCGACCAGAGGACATTAAATGGACGCTGAAGTTGATTTAGTAAAGGGACATATGTTTATTTGCGCTATGGTGCTGCCTGAGGAAATGGACCCAGACTGTTCTGAAACCAGGAGCACAATGCAGACTGAGCGGGACCGTCAGGCTGATGCCGGCCCACCAGGAAAACGCTGGGCCCAGACCTGCACGCAGAGCTGCTTCATGGACGGGATTAATGGCGGAGACAAGGACACATGCGGTGACACATGAGGCTAAACGGTTGCGGTTTGGAGTCAGGCGTAGAATGAAAAAGCCTCTGAAAAGCCAAGTGATGACTGTTAGAGCCAGAACAAATGTAAAAGCACTGTTGCTGTGGGAGAAGAGAATTTAGGCAGTGCCAAGAAGATGATTCAAGAAGGGTTTAATACAATTAATACAATGTTTGATTGTGTTTGATTGTGTGCTTATTGCTTTGAGATTTGGTGGATATTTTATTTACTGACTTATTTATTCAAGACTTGAAAATAATTCAAATGGTGAATGTAGTCACATTAATGATTCATATACTGTATGCACAGCGTATGGTATAAAATACTGACTGTAAGTAAGAAAGAAATGTTACAAATATTGTTATTTTGTTTATTTGCTAATTCTGTGCTTCTGGGAAATTAGAATGCAAATATGTCTTTGTGTTGGATCAAATCCTCCTCCTCGTTCCGTATGAATGCCAGGGTACGAACAATGACTTTCTGATGTTTAGCGTATGTGACGTTACCTGTGATAATATTCCTTGTTTTGCGAGTTAGCCAACTAACATTGGCTAATTAAACACAAACTACAACTGAGTTTGTTTCAGTTTACTGTTTAATGAACGAGGCTGCTGAACTCAGCAACTCCTTGTATAAAGAGGGATTGAGCAACCAGATGTTATTGCCAGGAAACATTCACTCATAGGGGTTCATAGGAGTTTTTTTACTTGAGAGCCTTTACTCTGTCTTACCAAGGTAATCGGCTCCATATCTGTCACGCTTTGATATCCTTTCATAGCACCAGTGCTAAAATAAATACCAGTGCAGATGAAGGCATGGGTGAAGTGCAGCCATGGCCTTGTAGTTGAAACCGAACTCGTGTCTGCAGCGCCCTCTATGGGAGCGAGCACTAACAGGAAAGCTGTGATTGTAGGACGATGACAGCAGAGAAAAGACCAGACCAGAAAAGGGAAGTACTGTTTATGAAAGAATTTAAAAACAAATTAAATACAGTTTAACAACAGTGTGTTATTTTGCACAATTCATGATATGAAGTGTGAACAAGAATGTTCTGTGTGTCTGAATATTTAAATCTTTTTATTTTGAGTTCTCAAGAAATGTCAATGTTAAAAAGACAACGTGAGCGTGTAAATGTCTTTTTTGCATTTTTATATAAAAGCTCTATTTGAACTGTTATGTGTGTATTCGGGTATATGAATCACTTTTATCAGTATCAACAACAAGTGCATGAATCATGGACAAGTGCAGTTTGTTGGTTTCAAAAGGCAGAAGTAAAAAAAGAAGTAGCATGTTTGATATTATAAATCATTTCAATAATTCATTGTTTGTCTACAGTGTCAGTCCATGCAGTATGGAACTGATCAACATAAATTAAAAACAGAGACTCAGTTTGTCAATCACAGATTAAAATGAATCTGTTTGTGTCTCAATCACAAAGCAATGAGGTCAATTGGCACAAGTCCAGAGGTCTGAGGGGTCGATGGTCCCTTAGCCTGGAGCCTGGACTAGAATGTGGTGTGAATTAGTTAAATGACACACACTAATAAAAGCAGGATTCCAACACTCAATATTCCAGACAGACAATAACACAAAACAAAAACGAGGAAGAAAAATGAAGCAGCTCGTTAGTTTCAGTCTTGTGTTTGTCTAATTGCTTCAGCTCCTGGCAGCAGGTGGCCGCTGCTCTGATTGGCTCCTCCAACCTGATCATATGACCAAAAACACCGGACTCGTCGACAAAACGGGAAAATCCGGATAAAAAGCCGTCAAGTTGCCCAGAAAGGACCAAGCCGGAAGTATTACTTAACTACAAAACAAGACAGTAATTTTAAATGAATCATACATTTTGATCTATCCACGGTCTACAAATGCGCTTTTCACCGCAAGGTTAACACTTAACGGAAGTGACAGGTGATAGAAATAACAGCATGGATGTTTCTTTTAATAATTTCTAATGTGTGCATTGTTCCATTCACTTCATTTTGTTCTAACCTCTGATGAGCTTTTAATGTGAATGTGCAAACCGGAAACGAGGATTGCGACTGAGCTCTTTGTACAGCACGTCACATGATTTCCGATGCGCTGGTTAAAGGAGGAAATAGCAGCGGCGGCGGCGGCGTTCACTTGTTGAATGCTTTGTGGAACAATCACGTATTGTAATATTTAGATTTATTTGTTCCACCTCAAGTCACTTCATTAGAACAGACGTTTCGGTGCGTTGCCATGTAGCTCGGTACAGGCTTTTACTTCAGCCTCCAGTCAGGACCGTAACTTCACCAACTTTCGATATAAGAAAAAAACATTGATTAAAGGGCATTCCGAGCACTTTATGCAGTGAGGTTCGGTCCAGCATGACAGAGCGGACTCCCCTTCTCCACTACCGCCTGTCCACGAGCGTCAATGAGTCCGAGGCGCGGCGCCCACCGGCCGGCGGCGCGCCGGAGCAGCAGGCGGGCAGCCCCACGCAGAGGTCCGTCCAGCCGCGCACCAAGAAGCTGTCCACGTTCTTCGGGGTGGTGATCCCCACCCTGCTGTCCATGTTCAGCGTGGTGGTGTTCCTCCGAATAGGTGAGTGGCGACCGGCGTGAACCGCGTCCACGCAAACCGGCGCTGCCCCGGCGGCTCCACGCCACAGCCCGTTCGCGAGTCAACGGTTTCTGCT
Source organism: Betta splendens (assembly GCF_900634795.4). Classification (NCBI taxonomy): domain Eukaryota; kingdom Metazoa; phylum Chordata; class Actinopteri; order Anabantiformes; family Osphronemidae; genus Betta; species Betta splendens. Next base: position 15,727,239 of record NC_040893.2, read on the forward strand.
ACGTGACCTGACAGGACTCGTCTCAGGTGTTTTTAATTCATTGTGAGGAAATAAAATGCGTGCCAAGCTTTGTGCGTAACAATCTTCATTCTTGAGATGTGTTGTGATTGCAGCCGTGGTTTCCACTACTAATGCCATTCACCGCGGGGGTGGATGGTTTATTTTGACTGATGAAATGACAACACTGCAGACATGGGATCAGTTTGATTTGACAGGTTTTTACAACAAGTTCGAGAAATTACATGCAAAAGGAAGGAAGGTTCTGAGGAACTAGGAATGAATATTGTGCAAGTCTGAAACGACTGAAATGTGTAGTTGTGTATCGCTTGGGTAAGACTTTGGTTTGACAAGTCCCAGTTCACATTTATGAGAATAACAGAGCTTAAAATCAGCCTCCTGTAATTTTTCCCCACTTCAGTGTCCCTGTTGTTCTGCCCCCCTGCCCCCCCCCTGGCCCCCAAGTCACGTGGAATGTCAGCTGCTATGCATTGGACGCACATAGTAGCTGCCTGTGCAGAACTTTGGACCGCCGTTCTTGCATTCTGCAACATGTCAGTCTGCACAGAAACCAATAGAGGTTTCATTATGGATGTGAAACTGCGCTTTAACAGCCCTGAAACCTTGGCACAAGTTAGAATGAAGGGGCTTCTGTGCTGGCGATGAGGAGATCTAATGTCTAATGGTCATCATTCGCTTATTAGCGCTCCCCACTGTGTCCGAGAGGACGTGATGGTGTCTTGGTGGAACAACAACAAAACATTTATCACGCTACATTTCTATTAACTGTATTGTTGCCGACCGTGCATTTTGTAAACTCGGCCCACGAGAGTTCGGGTTGTGACGTTTCAGGTGAGGTCCAGGGACACAGAACAGCTGGCTTTGCTAACGTGCTGCTAGTCCCGGTCATTGATTATAAGCTGACACTAACGAGATCCCGGCAGCGTCCAGGTGAACTGTCCTGCATTTACAGTCACACGCCCTGAACACGAAGAGCAGCGCATCCTGCAGGAAACCCAGCTGCTGCTAAGTGACTTGTGCGTTGCTTCTTCATTTTGTGTGCGTTTCCTGATAATTGAGTCCCGGCTGTTTCTGTTTAATTACAGCAGCGCAACTGAGCAGTAACATGTGATTTAACTTTCATCTTGATGGGCTGGAAGGTTTTGACGGGTCATTTAGTTCACCTGTCATCTGTATTATTATCATTCATACTCCTGCTTTTATTACACGTGCGGTAAATCACATCCTCTCGACGTGACACTCAGCCTCTCTCGTCTGTGCCCCGCGCGGCCTCTTCTCTGGAACGTTCATCCTTCCTCTTTTCTCTTTCACCAGTTTCACTGAGGCGAGCGTCGCGATTTCCAACCAGCTGATTGTGGCGTCCAGCGTGACCGTGTTCCTCTTCTCTCTAGGATTCGTGGTGGGCCAGTCTGGACTGTACCAGTCGATCCTCATGTTCCTGGTGGCCTACTTCATCATCTCCATGACGGTGCTGTCGGTCTGCGCGATCTCGACCAACGGGGCCCTGGACGCGGGCGGAGCCTACTGTATCCTGTCATCACATGCGCCGCGTAGAACCACCCCTTGATTGACTTGTGTATGAGGGATATCTTTTTTTAATGGAACAGAATCACATCAGCAGAGCAGCTGGCCTTAACGTCCTGCAGACATGATCAGCAGAGCTCTGGGTCCGGAGTTCGGCGGCAGCATCGGCATCATGTTCTTCCTGGCCAACGTGTGCGGCAGCGCTCTGTTCGTGCTGGGCCTCGTCGAGGCCGTCGTGGACACGTTCGGCGTGCCGGCAGGTCAGGCGGCGTTTTCTGTCTGGAAAGTAGCATAAAAATACAGCCGGAGAGGGTTTATTATGTAACAGACGCAGCCCTGGCACGCTGCAGTTGCACGTTCCGCCCTTATCTCATAGGCTGAGTTCATTAATTACTAAAGTGATGCCAGGTAACAGTTGGAAAAGGACGTCTTGTTTTTACAATCGATCTCAAAAACCCAATGAGCCAAACGGCATTAAAGTTGGTGGCTGAATGAAGAGCACCTATAATTTAGAGCGGCGCGTTTCTGGAAATTCTGGTAATCGTTCCGCGTAACTCACAGGGAGGTTCCTTTGGCAGCGGCGCCGGCGTTGGAAGTCGCTGTTATTTATGACTAACCCGCCGAACGCTCGGCGCCGCTCGTCTCTAGACGGGGCGGCTGCTGCTTCTCACACCCAGGTGCTGCCCTCCGGGTACTGGTGGTCTCTGCTCTACGGCACCGCCATCGGCCTCCTCTGCCTGCTCGTGTGCCTGGTGGGCGCCCACATCTACGCCAAGACCACCTTCATCATCTTCCTGGTGGTGATGTTGGCCCTGCTCACCATCTTCGTCAGCTTCTTCGCCGTCCGCCCGCGCGTCGTCGCCCTGCCGGCCTCTGCCGTCCACGGCAACGGGTCGGGCCCCGACTTCCCCACCACGGCCAACTTCACTGGCTTCAAGTTGGACACGCTGAAGGGGAACCTGATGGGTAAAGACATAGAGATACAGTACTGCTCCCGTCATGAAGCGCTAAGTTGATGCTTTGAATGAGTAAATATTTGTACTGTGTTTGCAGAGGGCTGAGGCTTTGATTGATCTGTAATTAGATCTTTTCTAAATCTGGTTCCTAATGTCAGTGGAGCGCTGACCAATCTGTTGGCAGCGATTTACCTCCAAGCACATGATCACTAAGCTAGTTTCTATAACTCGGGCACTCACCCAGGCACACGTGAGAATTATTGCACACAAGCATCCAAATATCTGACCAATAAAAGGCAGAAACACGTGAGGCCGCAAATCTAATAGCATTTAGACGTACTGTGATAATGTCGATGATTTTATTTTCCTGGTTTCATTCCTCCGTGTTTGTCTTCTCGTCCCATTTCCCCACAGCTGCCTACACTGTGGATTACACAACAGGAACCATGATGACTTTCACTACAGTGTTTGCCGTCATGTTCAACGGCTGCACTGGAATCATGGCTGGTTCCAATATGTCCGGTAGGTGACGCACGTTGTTGTTTGTGTGCGAGTGTGTGAGAGCTAATTGTCGGCTGATGAACAAACACCAAGCCTGTGTGTTGTGCAGGTGATCTGAAGAGCCCCAGCTACTCCATCCCCCGCGGCACCATTACAGCCGTTATCTTCACCTTCATCACATACAACTTGCTCTGTCTGCTAGTGGCCTGCACATGTGATCGGTCAGTAAGAGAGAGAGAGAGACACACACACACACACACACATCAGTGAAAACCAGTTTCAAAGCCATTTACTGTATTTGAAATAAAGTTAATATGTGAGTGTGAGCAGATAAGCTAATAATAACAAAAGACTACATGAAAGAAAGGTATTTAGCTCACTGTTCTGTTTAATTACACAGCGTATTAGAATGGTTAGATGTGATAAATGCATGAAAGCAGCCTTAAAGCGCCGTCCTTTGGATCACACTGAATTCACCATTAATGAAATGTAGCTTAATGTCAGACGATCCCAGAGATCTTTTGTTTCTTACCTTCAGTTCGCTTTAAGTTCCAACCTTTTCCACCCTTTCATCATTCTAAATATCAATCCACCTGCAGACATGCGAATAATAGCTGAAGACCAGCAGCAGCTGTGATTAGTAACTGCAAGCAAAAACTGTCCTTCATTGATTAGAGCTCTTGCACATCTCTAGAGGCATTCTGCAAAATAAACCTCATTATAAAAAAAAACCTCACTAATCATATTTGAAAAGTCACTTTGAAATGTTTGCAGCTGAAATGAAGGATTTTCAGCTCAGTATCACGTGTCACAGTATTATGTTCACAGGAACCGTTCACCCAAATTCTTTTTCTAGATTTAATTAGATTCTGGCTTGAAGTGTCTTTCATGTAGCTGACAATGGAGCCTGGGCCACTTCACCGCTGAGGCTGCAGCTGTAAAGTATCAGTCCTTGATGTTGCTCTCAGTATTTACTCCTATTTATTTGTCCCCCTCTCCTTCTATCTAACTGTCTCTTTCTATCTGCCTTTTGCTGAGTGCCCCAGATCAGTATTGATGCGGCTCTAAAGCGAGTGTTGCCAAGGTGTTAAACTGACATGACAGGGCTGTAAAAGAGCATCGGAGATCAATACTGCCATCATTTACCCTGCCGCACCGTCCTCCGTGCGCCTGATGGGGGGCGGAGCTTCAACACCGCCTCTGCAGCGCTCCGTCTTCTCACCTAGAATTAGACGTCTGACTGGAGCAAGGCAGCGCTGCAGGGCTGGACTTAACGGGTGTGGACGCGGTTCCATGCAAGGTTAAACGCAGGTGCGAGCGCGGCAGCACGCGCACGGCCGTAATCTAAAAGACCTGCGTCTTTATTCAAGATCAAATCGACAATCAGCACGATTCAAGATTCTAAAAGCCGGAGCTGGTTTAACATCACGGCTCAGTGGGAGCCATTGGCACCATAACTAGTTGTTGTTGTTGGTTGGTGCTGAAGCAGAAAAAATTCCAGATACTGTACATGTGTACAAGTACTGCAATTGTATGAGTTTTGCCGAAAGTACAGCTTCACGGTCACTTCATGTTCTGATGCCAGATGCAAACTGCAGCTGGATTAGGACCCGATGTGGATGTGAGACGCTTGTGTGGGGGTTTCTGCGAGGAGGCTTGTTGGGACTTTCAGTGTCAGCTGTCAGGTGTGTGTGTGTGTGTGTGTGTAGTGGGGGCATTTGTGACTGACTGACTGATCATATGCTTTGGTTTTTGTTGTGACTGTAGAAATTCCTGCTAATGAATGTGGGTGGTAGAACAGGAAGACGGGACCGCACGTGGAACCCCGGGTTCCTCTGGCCCACGCAGGCTGTTCATTAAGTAAATGGAGAAGGATGTGAGCACCCAGGCGTAAAATCTAGTTCTAATGGTTTTATGGCTGGGACATGACTCCATTTACAGTAGCTCTGACAGTAACTCTTGTTTGAGTGTAGTTGTTTTTGTATAATTCACTATCATTTCTGAGAACTGGGAAAATGGTTCCTGCATTTCCTCAGTGCATCTACTTATGTTCACACTGCACACATGTGACATGTTCAGTAATTTAGCCCGAGTAATTTTCCTTTGTTTCATAAGGGAATTTCACAGTGTGGTAGTTTACCTCTGCTGTGTAATGGCTGACATTTACTGCTTTCACTTCCCAAATTAGCTCATTGCTCTGAGTTTGCATTATGGCCATTTGACACCTGATTTGCAAGAACGCAGTTACTGATTAGCCCGAAAGCCCAGTAAGGAGACGAAAGGTGGACCTGCAGAGACGGTGACGGGTCCCGCTGGGCTCCAAACGGCTTTAACGTCCACCTTTCAGATTCTGTGAGGGGAAATGGGAGCTTCTGTGATCACCTGTTGGTAAACCACTGCTATTCATCATGAACACATATGGTATTGAGTAAAAACAAAACTGAAATCTTTACGGCGTCAGTTCCAAATGTCTGCGTCACATTAATGATATTTCTATGCAAACTAATAGATATTTGGCGTACTGTAATTCCAAGGTCAGACGACACGTTCAGGTGACATTTAGCTGGATTTGATCTGCTCCTAAGTGGCCCTAAATTAAATTAACCTGTTGCCAGTTATTAATATGGCCGTGTTTGAGTATCCAGCAAAACATTGCAGAAGTAAAAAGGCCTTCACTCATTATTTCTTTGTCTTTAAGTCAGTTTAAACAACTTGATTGATCACCCTGGAAATGTTATTTCACTGCTGCACATGAATAATGAAGAGAGTCTTAAACCATAATTAGAAGTGCTTTAGTTGACAATACTATTAACTTACATGTAACAAAGTCAAGTCTAGAAATCAGGAAAGTACTAATCCTTCAGTTTCACTGCATATAAGATGTGAGTGTATTATATAACATGAAATACTTCGCCTCCTCCGGCTCTGTTGTAACAGATGTGCAGTGGCTGTAGTTGCCTGCGTCGTCCAAAGGGTGTCAGTCACACGCTGTCCAGTCGCCTCCTTCCTCCTTCAGTGAGCTTCTGGTGACAAACTAACCTTTACATAAGGCTTTTCGAAATTACTACCTTCTGCAAATTGTAGATCTGCATCACAGCTTTAAAAGGCAAAGTAGTTACGATTGTATTTAAAAGTGAATGTCAGCGCGGTGGGAAAACGCTTATTGACAGGGATTCTACTGCATTTTAAGCGGTTATGAAGGCGTCCGCCTCTGTCAACAGCAGCGCCGATCTCACAGCATCCGTGGCCTTTGCCGGGATGTGAGCGAGGCGATATGAGGGTTCTCGGGTCAGGCTCAATGTGATGCGATGAGGTAACGGAACCCAGAGTTTGCAGCTGAAGTCGGTTTTAGACTTTAACGTTCAACGATATATAGCCAGCACTTCCTCGGCCCAGTATCACGCGGACGTCCTGCTCGTCCTGGAAGTCTGGTGACGTCCTGGGAACAAACGCAGAATTCCACTGTGTTATGAATGTGTATGAATCTGCTTCACGACCAAGTGTTAGGCTGATTTTGATGCAGAAGTTGCTAAGCTGGTTCCCAGGTCACAGGTAATGGGGCTGCCCATAGTTTGCCTGTGTTCTGATGATTGCTGATGATATGCCAGTATGGTAAGAGGCCGGTGATGACGGCGGCGTGAAGGCTGTGGGGATACGAGATAGAGGGGAATCTATTAACCTCGTGTGACCAGCCAGCCAGCCATGACAGATTGCCCTGTCGCTACTTTATCAAGCTCTGATAGTGTGTGTGTGTGTGTGTGTGTGTGTGAGAGAGAATTAAGAACTTGAATCCACAGTGAAAGTAACAGAGTGAACATGACAGCTCAGCTTTTGTTGCTCAGTTGTTTTCAATTTTGAAATTGGTTTCATGCTGGAATATTAACTAACTGTAGCTGTAGCACACGTGTGTGAGCCGCACACGCCTCCTCCCCCTCCTCCCCCCGCATCACCCTGCGTCACTGACCTGTGGGCTAATCCGCCCAACGCTACGCAAGCTATTGTAATAATAGGTGGCTTGATAATTATATTAATTTGAATCTGGGCCTTCTTTTTTTGTCCCCCCCCAACACACACACACACACACACACACCTAAAAACTTCAAAATCAGATTGGTTTTCACTTGTTGATCTACCTACGCATTAGCTCTGTTCCTCTAGTTCATGTTTTATTTTCTGTCAGTCTATTTATTTTTCATCATCATCATCATCCTGCCTGTGTTTTGTCATGTAGTGGTCCAGCTTTACTCTTTTACGTGTTGATCTTTTTGGCAGTGAGGACTGGGGGACGTTGTGTTGGTGCCTCATTTCTCATGGTCTTTCCAGGTTTCCTTTCTTGTGCTTTCCAAATTGCAGCCATTGTGAGGTAACTAGTCCAGGGTTCCTTCTCGTATTATTCCCCCCCTGGCTTTTCTTCTCCCTCCACTTTTCTTCCTCATCGCTTTCTTCTGGCACTATCGCCCCACAGCAGTGTTCTTGGCTTCTCCTCCCGGGCTGTCGTTCATTCATCCATCCACACAGCCACCTTCCCTCCTTTTGTCATTTTCCACCTATCTCGCCACCGCAGAGATTCCAGACACTTTCTCCCCCTCTCCCTAATCTTTCTCGCTGCTGTCCACATTTGTTCTTTGAGAAGAGGGGTAACAGTGGCGGCAGGACAGGCCAACTCCTCATGTCTTGTCTGAATTAGAAGCTGCGGGGATCGGATGAAGAGACGGGGGATGAATGGCGAGGGGGAGAGACGCGGATGATGATCTCGTGTTTTGGGCTGTGTTGTCATCACAGATTTGCAACAGTTTATTAGAACTGATGAGCACTTTGTGCTGCAGGACTCATGACATCAGATTTTGCCTTAAAAGTAGTCGTGTCGGTCCATGCGTGGAAAATGTGAGCCTTTGTTTAGCCCATGCCTGTCTGGACCCTAGGATGTTTGTAGGATACCTTTAATTTCATGCTCTAGGTTTCACTGAATGCATCCACACTGGTCATTGGGCCGTAAACATTATCCAGCTACTCCTTTATAACAACAGCCTGCAGTTTGGAAATGCAGAAACGTCTGCTAACCACAGAAAAGTGTTGTGAATGATGGTGTATATTCATCCTTCCAAGGCTTTGCCACGATGAATATCAGAAGCTGTCGATATTGCCGCCTCATATCAGTGAGATTTGAAGGCAGATGATGGAGTAATACAAACAGGCGCCTGGAAATTGGAAGTTGGAGCAAAGAATAACTGAATGGAGAGGCTGAAAATTGGAAATGGTGAAATGGAGAACAGTCGGAGCGGAGATTTCACGGTTTTGATAAACATTTTAAAATAGGAAGGTGGTCCCTGAAATGCGTGTGTTAGAGGGAGGAGGCTGAGACTGGGTGGAAAAGAGAGCGTGTGTGTGTGTGCCTTGTTAGTTATTGATCCCATTTAATAATCCTTAACCACAGTCTACTCCCCTGAGAGCACTTAGCTCCCTTCTCCCTCCCTCTCTCTGACTCCCACAACCCCTCTCCGCCTCCCTTTTTACTTTCTGTTTACCTCCTCCTCTGCTGCTGCTGCTTTATGTGTCTGTATCTCTTCCTCACCCCTTTTGTACCGTGGCTCCACTCTGAAGGTATCTACAAGGTCAAGGGCAGGTGAGGCTAAAGACCAACACTAAATCCCAGCAGCGGCGTAGTTTTGTACTGGTGCGTTTGTTGCTATGGAGCTGATTCATTCGTCTCTAAGAGGCCGGAGCTCATTCAAAGCACACTGGGCCGGATACAGACTTTAAAGGTAACACAGGTCTTTTGCGGATTGAGATTCACATGTTCAGGCTGTTGCTTTTGGAGAGGTTTCTAGTGGCTGTGCTGGCAGAAAGAGGTCTTTATTTACTTTTCCCTTCTGGCGTGATGGAAAACTAGACCTATAATCATCGCCCACACCTACGATTTAACATTTATTCCTATGTCATGTGCTTTGAATTGTTGGTGGCAACACTGGACCATCAGCGGTGACAGTGATGCAAATTGACTGCATGTGTTTCAACAGCCCCAGTCACATGAAAAACACCCGATCCGTGCGAGGTAACGACCAGCATCAGCTTTTCTGTAATGTGCGCTTGGTAAATAGGACTAACCTCCGCTTTGCACAGAGAACCCGGCTGAGTTACAGGACCATCAGGTGCATATTGCAGACACAAATGGTCACATAATGGTGCAATGAGCGTAAAAGCGATGGTCGCCACAAGCCAGAGCCCTCTCAGCAACTCTGTCTGGTCCCACTCCAGCATTTATTGGTTGTTGTGGACGTGTTTTTCTTCAGGGTCATTAAACCAGATGATCCGGAGTCGTTATGCTGGTCCTGATGAGAAGTGACCTCGGCCTCTAAAAGCTGAGGCCACCAGCATCGCAGCAGCGTAAGCGCTGTTGTAACACACCTCAACACAAGCGCACACACACGCGCTCCTGGTGTCAGCGCTTCATTATTCCGTCCGCTTGATAAATCGCATGTAATTAATCCATAATGTCCAACCTAAGAGCTGGCGAATTAGAAATCAGAAACACAAGCGCATAAAATGATGGATTAAAAGATGAATATGCATGAATACACAAATGAGGACATGAATAAAAATTGTAAACAAACGAGCTGAAGGATGGAGCCGGGCCAGAAGGAGCGAGAACAATCGGCCAAGCGATCTCTGCGGGCTCCTTTTTAGTCGTTTAGCTTTGTTTCCTCCCCTCCTCTAAACGAGCTCCTTTAATCTGTCACTCGCCCCCTCGCGCTTTTGTTCTCCTCTTTATTTGGATGGCAGAGCTCATTTCAGCTGGATGATCTGATCAATAATTACTTTCCAGGCCACACACACACACACACACACACGCTGAGTCACATATAAGCACCGCTCTGTAATGAACACGCAGCTCTGGAAGAATCGCAAAATTATGAAACACAGACTATGCATTGTTCATTTTGTTAACACACGGACAACATTTCTCTGTCGCGCTTTATCCTACACACGCTGTTTGTCACAGCTATCACCAAGTTCAGTGTTGCTTTTTGAGAGCTGGTTTGGAAATGTCAAGCTTTTCAAGATTTATACTGCTCCTGCTGCACATTGGCGAAACTATTAATTAGCCTCTAAATTCTGACCCACGTCATTACTCACTCGCTCTCTCGCTCCCTCTCTCTAAGACAACGACGCAGATACTAATATCACAGTGGACGCTTGTGCATCACATTAACAGATCTTTGGTGTTATGACCACCACACACTTTTTCACATGCGTGCACATGGCAAAGAAGCAAAGTAATTGGCATTTCCTAATTCCCAGGGCGTTGTTAACGTCCCACACACCCTTTGTTCAGTTGATTTGTGATAATGTAAAAAGCCTGTATATGTGCGCTTGTGTGTGCCGCTTGTGTGTGCCGCCTGCCTCTTGGGCTCCATGTGAAATAATAACGCGCTCAGATCTTTGGATGGAGTGAACAATACTTAATAGGGCCATGATAATGAGTATTAAATTCACTGGACCTGAAAGAAAACGTGACGAGAGTCTTAATTACGAGGGAGAGAGAACGGACACCAGTAGAAGTGGAAGTAAAATGAGAAGGCGAGGTCTGAGACAGAAAAGTAAAAAAAAAACAAACTTGAATGGGTTTTAAAACTGAAGATGAGGGAGCAGAGTGTGCGTACTCAAACACAGAGATTGAGTTGGATCAGGAGACGGAGAGAAATACTTTGCAGTCTAATTCGCTCCTCTTGAGCTGCGTTGTATTGGAGGAGGTGGGGGGGGCAGGCTGTAATCATCCACACCCTGCTGGAGGCTTTGTGCAACCTCCACACACACGCACGCACGCACGCACACGCACACGTATATGTATACATGGATGGCTGTGTGGACGTCCTTTTCCAGGATCTCATCATTAGACCCCGTGTCATAATAATAATCAACTCTGCTTCAGTCTTGTTTTCCTTTTTTTTTAATTTTTATTGGAAACTGACTCATTTTAGGATAAATGACTTTGAAGTCTCACACAGTGACTGATCATCACTGGACTGTTAGTTGATAAACCTGGCTAATGGCTGCAGGGATCTTTGGTGTCATCTATGAACTGATGGGATGGAGCCATCGTTGGCGCCTTCGTAACTGAAGCAAATTGTCACTCCTTCAACACAATTACATAAACCTACGGAAGCAGGTTACTCAGAGCAGCTGTCAAGACAACGGCTAATACGTTTACACGCACTTCCTTTTCACTGGACATCTGCCTATACATGCAGCAGACGTGTGCTTTGCCCTGGGATTAGAACATTTCACATTCATTTTCTATTTGTTTGAGAGATTCAAATGACCTAAAATAAAAACCAAGTACTGTTTGGTGGTTTTCACTCTTAGTTTTCTGAATTGTGATTCAGGTTTTTTCATGATAGTGGGTTTTTTATAATTGAACCTGAAAACATAATACCTTTTTTAATAGGTTTTGAGGTTGCTGTACAAGCTAACAGTCCTGACTCTTTCCTCCAAACCTGCTTCCAGCGTCCTGCTTCAGAGGGACTACAGCTTTCTGAGGGACATCAACGTCTGGAACCCCTTCGTCACCATCGGCGTTTATTCCTCCACGCTGTCTGCCGCCATGAGCAACCTGATCGGGGCGTCGCGCATCCTCTACGCGCTGGCCAGAGACGACCTGTTTGGTGAGTGTGTGCAGGAAGCAGAGCGGGGCCGCGTATGATGGGTCCAGGCTAGAGAGAGACGATGAACCCTCAGGTTACGACAGAAGCGCTGATCCCGGTGATGAAACGCAGAGTGAAAGTTTTAACACACTTTATGTTAAGGGTGACGTTTTTCCAGCTGTTCCCGCATCATGTGCTGCAGCAGCCGGGTGGTTTCCATCTGTGTGTCTCCTCGTGTGGATCCAAGCTGCTTCCTACTTTGTCATTAATAATGACTGGGAGCACCTTTCTTATTCTGCCCTTTGCTCCGTTCTTCACAAGTCTATTATTGTGCGTGTGCGTGTGTGTCAGGGGAGATAAATGGCTGTATTAGCCTCAGTTCCTCCGTGGAGTCGTCAGACAGAGCAGAGTCAGATGATTCTAAATCCTTTGTCTGTTCACCAACAGCCAACACGCCGTCTGGACCTACATTAATCTGTTTAGCAGTCAGGCTGTGGAACCAGAAGTGCTGCTGTTGTAGAGGAGTGAACGCATGTTGGTCCAGTGGTAACAAGGAACAGAGGACAGAGAAGCTTTTTCACCCCACACACCCCTCTTTGCTTCTCTATAGGTCCTTAATCTCTGACTACTTCACCTCCCTCCTACCTTCCCTCATGCTCTCCATCAGTCTCAGTCTGCTCCTCTGAGTCTCATTGATTGGTCTTTAATGTGTCATTGATTTAATTTCGATCCTTTATCAGCTGTGAAATGTAGTCCTGAACCCTGGTCTCCCCCCGCAGTCTTCACCTCACCCATCCAGTCTATCCAGGTGGTTCATTTGGTCTGCTCTATGTATGGTCTGTGCCAAGATCCTGCTGTCTCTCCCTCTTCGATCTCGCTCTCTCTCCTATTTTCTCTTTATCATTGTCTTTTCAGGCCAGACATTTAGTTAATTACACAAATTACTTTTAAATGTCAGTGACGTTAAGAATTGTCATCCCTCATCGAGGTCCGATGTGATCTGCAGCAGAACTGATTTTCTGCCAGAGGAAGTAACATGAATTAATAGAGAAAAAGCGAATCCGTCCATAAATGTGCAAAAAGGAACTGGACCCCAGGATGAGGAGCGTTTCCCCACTACCACACACAGCATTTAAACTAGGAGTCACCAGGGCTTCATAGAAAACATTGAGGCTATTTGGATAACATGGTAGTTATTGGGTTTATTAGTTTATTTTTTAACTACTGTCCTGTGCAGGAAATGAGGTAGCAACATCAATACACTTACAGCTTCATGTTTAGTTTTCATTTGTTGTAGCTGGTTGAAAATAAATCACAAAAACAGAATATGGAATAAAGGTGTTCCTTAAAGAGCCAAAATGCTGAATGCATTGAAAGATATTCCAGCATTTAACTTGGTATTATTTTTCTCAGGTTGTGAAGATTGCTGAAACTTTACAATCTCCATCGGCAGCAAACTTCGCACGCTGAGCTCCTACTTTCATCTGAAACGTGAACGTATGAATATTTCATGAACTCTTGTGGGAAGTAGCATGTCAATAATCATCAGAAATAGCAGCGAGGAGGAGGTGTTGGCAGAGGAACCCGAGTTAAACTGTGCAAGTGTGAACTTGTGCAAACATTGACAACAGGCATCTCGGCGAGTGACATCTGATTGACACCTGTTATTTCATGGAGTCCACGCCCACAGTGTCAGACCTGGACCCCTGAGTCCGCTGAGGCAGATTAAAGACGGTGACGAAATGTTTTTCCAGCCATGCATCCAGCCTGTGTGATGTGTTTGAATGGAAGCTGCTCCTGGAGTTATTTTCATGATTTAAATATGTGCCGTTTTCATCTCTTGACTCTAGGTAAGGTGCTGTCTCCGGCTAAGAAGACGTCCCGCGGTGGAAACCCATGGGTTTCAGTGCTGATCTCCTGGTTCCTTGTGCAGGTAAGCAAAACAACTTCTGCAAGTTAAGGCATCAAACCAACAAAAGGACCCAGATGGAAAAAAGTTAATAACTGCATTTGCTCATTTGTTTGTTCTGAAAGTCCCCGTTCCACCGCTCAAGACGGCGACAACGGCGGTTTAGATTTAAACAATGTATTTATTTTAGTTGAATCAGGGATGAATTCGTGCAGTACTATGAAGCTCGGTACAAAAGGAAGAGAGAGTCTTTAACAAAGCTGCTACAGTATCATTTTAATGCAGCGCTGGCAAGATGGAGCGACAGTGGAGTCTGGATTGTGAAGCCCAAAACTTTCCCGAGGCAAGAAGATCAAAACGCTCTCCTGTTCAACTCGAGCAAAGTCCGTCTTCAAGCGGAAGCGATCCGTTCGGCGGCGTTAACTACTCCCGTCTGGACTCGTTTCATACACACCTGTCACACACACTCCGTGGCTCAACATTCAACAAATAATGCTCAAAGATGTTTAATTTTGGGGACTAACTCAAAAGCTCCAGTTTACACTTAAATCAGATCGACTTGATTATAAAGGATTCCTTCGTCGGTGAACTTTTTCCTCCCGTTGACTGGTTTTAATTTGGTGCTGCTGCAGTCAAGTGATATTAAAACTGAGCTTTGATATGCTCCCTGGTAAATAAGGTTTCCTGTCACACAAGAAGTGCAGCGCTACTAGAACAGCTGATCCCAATAAGCTGTCACTCTGTAGACGGCAAAGCTCTGCCTGTTGTGGTTTTTGCCTCTTGTATCTGTAAGTGGGGGAAAGAAGTCAATTTAGGCTCAGGAGCAATATTGACAGAGGGGAGGAGGATCATGGAGCAAATAGTTTGGACTGGCCCATCATTGTTAGAGGTGAGTGTTAAAGGCTGAGCAGCGTGTCATTATTTACAACCACCCTCTCTTTCCATCCCTCCGTCTCCGTTCTCTCCTCATGGAGTCCGACGCCACTCTCCAGAACTGCGGGAGGAGCAATTACGTGGAAATCGTTAGCTGCGCTGCCGCCGCCATCAGAGATCATTGACTCTCATCCTCCGTCTCCCTTCCTCTTCCTCCACCATTCAAATGATTCACTGATGACAAAAGTCTGATTGTAATCTCGCCTCGAACACTCGTGTACTGCAGGATTAGAAAGGGCGATGAGGGAGGAGGGGGAGGACATAAACCAAAGCTTTCTTTTATTGGACTTTTATGTGAAAGAAAAAAACCAACTCTAAGAGCAAGTTGAAATCAGCAGTGGCTGGATACAGTAGGTGAATACGTAGACACCTATGGTGAAGTCATGGATTCTCACCACACTTAAGGCGATCACCCACAGCTCCCCCTGGTTTAGCTCATGTACTGAGCAGAGTAATCAGTTCATAGAATCACCTCCTTCACACACTCATTGGACACACATGGAGACTGGAACTTGAGCTTGTCTCATTTAATTGTTAAACAGCCTATGTGAGTCCACTTCACGTGTGCTTTTCACACTCAGAAGTGAAAGCAGTGTTTGAAACTGCCACACAGGACAGGCAGAAAGCGCACACACACACACACACACACACACACACACACACTGGCCTGTGCCTGCGTTAATGGCTAATTAATGCTGGCTCCCGCAGGATTTCCAGGGAGACGCCCGCTGACTTTCGCTGCCAGAGGTCAGATATGCGTCTTTACCTCTTCCCGTCTCTTCTTCCGTTTCGCCCTCTCTCGCCGTCTCGTTGCCCCCTCGTTCCATCTCGTGTCATTTTTCATGCGACTGACTGTCTGTCAATAATGTCACGTCATTAATCTCCATTCCCAATCATTACCTAGTCTCCTCTCTCACCTTCAGTTTACCTCTCCCTCATGGTTACATCAGTCGCTGCTTTCTCCCTGACCCGCCCTTGGTCTCCGTAAAGTATCACCCAGTCTGTCCAAGTTTCTAATCGTAGAATAATGATAACCGCAGAGCGACTGTTGTTCGTGGATGCGGTAATTACAGCCTGTACCGTGCAATCAGACTCAGCACCTCCACAGAAACGACGATCAAACGTCTACAAAAGGCTTCATTCAGCGCGGAGCTAATGATGGCCAAAATAATGGAAGTTTTGGTGCAGGGAGCCCGGATGCTGGCTCTGGGGAATAGATCCTCTTTATAGAAGCGTTCACGCCATCGCAGAGCCGACATGCGGATAAAAACCACACATACGTTGATGTTGTGTTAAATTGAGTAGTTGCTTTTACCGTTTACAAACTCCAGGATATTTCATCCGCTGCTGTTGGTGTCTTTCTGATTCCGCTGCCGTGCTGTGATCTCTAATCGGCGGTGGTGCCTTCGCTGTGGTGAACCTACAGCCCATCTGCAGCCTCTAACTGGGGGAAGGTGCTCGCTGTCGAGTCGCGAGCGAATCAGCCTTCTGTGCAGCAAGTGGTCGACATCCTCAGCCTTGACGCTGTGTTCAGTGAGAAGCTGCTCTGCGTCTGGTTTCCATCCAGTATGAACAGGGTCACAACCTGCCTCTAAGCTAAAAGTTTATAATGTATCACCATGTTCATAAATGTTTCCACTAGTGTGTTACTCGTTATTATACCTCAAACAGCTGTGGTTGTATCTTGAAGGTGTGCAGGTAACGAAGCTGCTGCACATACTGTACAGTACGTTAGCATCTTCATTAAAACTGAGCTTTAGCTGCAGTCAACGCCTTCGAATGTCCCTAAATGTCGTCACATCCTGAGTAGTGGACAGTTAATCTGCATGAGCTTTCAGGACAGAGTCATTTTTAGAAGCTTCTATGCGTATGTGGCATAACTGGCCATCCTACAGTGGGTCATTCATATGTGGTGGATGGGTTTGGTGTCTTTTGTAGATTTAAGGTATTTAGCCGTGTTCAGAGTCATTTAAACTTTAATGTTGTGGAATCAGGCCTGTTTTTCCTTTTTTAACTGTAGCTAAATGGTAACGAGGGCTAAACAGAATAAGTTGTTTATCGCCTATTAGACGCTGAGGCTCTTTATTTTCACCAAAATCTGAGCGGAACATGCAAATCACGCTGTTTACTTCATATTTTAGAGGTGCGTCCTCTGCAGCGGAATGCAGTCGAGTGCTGCAAAGGTCACAGGAGCGCGGCGGCAAAACGCTCGGCTCCGGTCAACGCGGGTGACTCCTCGCGGCGGCTGCTAATTGCCTCTCTCCCCACCCCCCCCCCCCCCCCCCCCCCCCTCCCTTTGTGCTCCCTCCTCCCAGCTGGTGCTGTTCTCGGGGAAGCTCAACACCATCGCCAGCATTGTGACCATCTTCTTCCTGCTGGTCTACGCCGCCGTGGACTTGGCCTGCCTCGCGCTGGAGTGGGCGTCCGCGCCCAATTTCAGGTACGCTCGTCTACGTCTCGCTCGTTTCCCGCGCCGTCACCTGCCAGAATGAAGCGCGGCGCTCGTTCCCGTTTGCCATTGTTTATAACCAGCGTGTTGCAGACTAATTAAAGGCATAAAAGTGGCCTCTGCTTCCAGTAACGTTCTGCAACGGCGACGGACAATAAAACCCTGTGACTGTTTTTGCACCTGTGAATTTGTGTGTTTACATTCACTTGACCAGTGGCCGTGATTTATAATAGATCCTCGTATCTGTTCTCGCAGCTGCGGTTTAAAGTGAAGATTGCATCATGACGGCGCCGAGGCCAGACTGTGCGTTTGATTCACTGTGCAACTTTTTTTGTTTTTATTAGTAATTTTAATAATTTCTGTGTCGAAGCGTTGACGGCGCCGTGCAGAAG
Source organism: Betta splendens (assembly GCF_900634795.4). Classification (NCBI taxonomy): domain Eukaryota; kingdom Metazoa; phylum Chordata; class Actinopteri; order Anabantiformes; family Osphronemidae; genus Betta; species Betta splendens. Next base: position 15,744,563 of record NC_040893.2, read on the forward strand.
TCTGTCACCCAAATCTGCACTATATTTAATTTATAAGAGCACATCTCCAAACGCAATAACCTATATTGTTTCTCTAAAGACATACCTCTGTTGATTAAACTCCTCCGCTGGCTGTGAAATACATTTCAAACACGATTGCTGCTGCTGTTTTTATTTGTTCTGGAGGAGAGAAAGTGTTTAAATGCCATGCTCCACTTTATTGTTATGACAGACTGCCTCCAGCGCCGCGTTTGGAGTTATATATTCCTCTGCAGTGATAGTTGGAAATGAGGCCTTTTGCAGATTTCTACATCAAGGACACATCAGTCAAAAGTAGCTGAAATCAGACCAGAACACTGTGTAAACACTGTATAAATACTGTACATCTGGAAACAAAGTCATTCTCTATCTGATGAGCACTTCTAGTGCTGCGGTGTATTTATTTGTGTAATATTTGCATATCGGAGCTGCACAACACAATTGTTGTGTTATCTTCCTGTTGTTTAGAGATTGAGCACACCGCTTAAGGGCACAGAACGTGAAGCAGACTGTTCTGAGTACAGCTGCTTTTACTTTGCTGTGTGCGTTGTTTGTTTTATGTGAGCATTTAGTCTTAACACAACGATGCAGAAACACCAACGTAAGTTTTGTTCCAGTCGTCGCTGTTAAAGTGTGATCACAGATGGAGCAAAATCCACAAGTGTAGAGCTGCTTTTTGTAGAAGTCACTGCCTGTCATTTGTTTTTAAATGGCAACAAGACATTAACCCGAGCTGCATTGATGGTTTAAAACCTCTGTTGTCTTCATGCAAATTCAAAAACTCATTTTATTTATTCCTCACAAGCGACTTGCGAGGAGGGAATGAAAGTTAAAACGTGTGGTTCTGCAAACCTGGCACCACCTGAACAAAATCCAAGCAGCTCCACCACCTTAGTTTTAATGGAATAACAGTCCTTTTGACTGAACGGGGCTGCACGTTCACATCGGCCCAAGCCTCGGTGGCGTCGCTAGCATCAGAGCTAGCGCTGAGCGCTGCAGGATGGATGGCTTTGTGTGGAGCGTTCTCAGGGCGACCGGCCGTTCCCTGCGGCCGTCCATGTACATTGTTATCTGCTCGCGCCTTCTTATCGTCGCGTGACCACTGGCACAGGCTGCACGACACAAAGTTTGCGGCTAAACTTTCCTGCCGTCGAGTCCCCCCCCCTCGGCCCGGGCACCCGGCGCCCCTGAAGCTGATAAGGCAGCTTGTTGTCTGGCCAGCTCCTTCCCCCGAGTTCCTAATTCCGCTGTTTTTATTGTTGCCGTGTCGCCAGGCAAACTTTAACGCCAGTTGTTTGTGTGTTTATTGGTTTAAATCTTAAAATGTGTATGTCTGTTTTGCTTCTGCTCTCTCCTTTCACCCCACTCTCTGCCTGGCTCTCTCCCACGTCTCTTTTCAGGCGAAAAGAATTAAAAGCCATTTAGTGCCGTCTCTCCCCCTGAGAACTGCTCTGTAATTAGCATAACTAATTTAGCAGAAATATTTCCCTTTCCCATAAATTTGCTGTTGTGTAGGGGAGGAAAGGGATTGAAATTATGATGTAGCGGAAAAGATGTCTGCTTGTTAAGTGTGTCTGTGTGTGTTTGCACTTAGAGTCTGTAGCATGAGAGTGAGGGTATTGCAATTAGTCTGTTTGCTTGAGATCTAAGTCACAGTGGGGACATTTTCTTTTTCCTCCTCCTGATCAGTGATGTGTGAGTTCATCTGCCTCGGTGTGCGTGAGGGAGAGTGTTTCCTCTCATTTGTGTGTGTTTGAAGTTTTATCTCTGTGTGTGAGGAGGCTTGTGTTGGCTGCGGCTTTATCAGCCGCGGTTTCAGCTGTGTGAAGTGTTCCTCTGGGTGGTGGTGGGGGGGGTTCTGCGTGCCCTGGTGCTGCACGGGCCGGGTCGCTGGCCCGGGCTGAGGCCAGAGGAGCATTGGGTCACACACAGGCGCCGGCCGACCTTCAGCCAGACTGGAAAGCTCCACAAACACGGCCGCTCTTTTCACTTCCACCGCTTTGTTGCCGCGTGACGTCCAAATTACAGCAGCACACTGCAGCCACCTTTGTTGTTGCCTGTAATAATCTGAATTGACCAGCTGAACCATTAGCTCCAAAAACAAAAGCTTTGTCCTTCGCCGGGCTCCTCCTTTGTCCAGATATGAATGCGGGTGATTTGACTAGGCTGTGTTTTTAAATGAGACTGGAGCTGTGTAAAAATCCAGATGGATCATCAGCTGTGCCTGGACGGAGCAGAGAAAATAGGCTGTTAGACGAGCATTATGTGTTAATGGAGGGGTATGAAGTGATGATGGCTGAGGATAAAGGTGCCTACCTCAGCGCAGAGCAGACGTTTAGCACCGGGTTATTTGCTTTTGATCAAGCCTGTTCACAGACGACTCCGTGTCAGTTCAGCACATTGACTCCACAGTGTGTTCACTCGGCGGCTGTGTCGTGTTTCTGCTGTTCTTCTGCCTTGTTTTTATTGACCATGTCATGTTACATTGAAGGGGGCGCTAATTCTACATAACGCCGTCATACGGAGTTGCAGTCAACTTGGAAACACACTCCACAAATGGGTTTTCCTGGTCGTATTAAGGTGTCAGGAAAACAGAGGTGGGTTCAGGGAGCAGGGTGCTGGTTTCTCCTGGTCCTGGAGTGACTCCTGTCAGGCCTCCCAACTGGTGCACAGGACCTGAACCAGGTGTGGTCACTCAGTCTGATGCCGTCTCTCCCCAGTTCATCCTCTGATGATGCAGGACTGAATCCAGTTGTAAGCCTGTTTACTGCTCTGTCTCCGCTTCATTGAATTGTATTATAGCAGTTACACTGCAGCTGGTCATCATGTGCGACCTGCCACCCACAGCATACGGTATTTTTAACCCAATGAGGCCCGCTCTGCTTCTTCCTTTTGAGACGTAGTGTTGATTCAGTATTTAAAACTGATCCATTTTAAGCTGAAGTTAAAGACTACGGCTTGTGTTTCACATCTGAGTCCGTTTTACTGGTCACCATGAGCCACAATAAGCCTGCAAAAGCCAATCCGGTGGTTTCATGTTGCTCTTCAGGGGAGTTGGGAGATTCTGGGGACAGGTTACAAAAACACCAGCAATAACAATCCAAATATTACTATTTTTATTAAAATTGATCCTGCCATCCACTGGTTCTGTCCTGGTACCACACGGATCCAATTTCTTAACTTTTAAGTAGTTTTTAAGGTCAGTCCAGTCCCCACCGGTGTTGTGCCAGAGCTGGGATGCTGTGACGTAGCGTCTCGCACTCTCTGACCTCTCGCTTAGTATAGAGCCTCAGTGCGTGTGTGTGTGTGTGTGAGAGGAAGGGACGTTAAAGTTTTTGCCAACACCTCCCCTCCACTATGACGTGTGTTTTGGCTGAAGGCCAAGCGTCCTCTGCACCGCCTCCAGTCGCCGCTGCTTCTTCTTAGTGTCTCTAAAGTGATCCAGGGCGCTTCTGCTGCGTCAGCTAAGTGACATCTCTTGCTGGAGAGCACAATAGGAGGATGGGTGGGAGCAAGGAGCTCGTGTAGAGGAACGTCGCCGCCGATGATAGACGGACCACGGAGACAATGGAGCGGAGGGGAGGGAGGCCCAGGTGGGCGAGCTTTTACCATAATTACGTCCACTCTCTGAGAGGCAGGATGAGATGGGAGAGTCAGGTACTGCAGATGTTAAGTGATCCAAAGTCAGGCTAAGTCAATAAGAAATAAAAGCTAAGTTTGGAGAACAGCTCTGGGGTTGGAGGGGCAGAGAAGTCAGAGATGAGGGCCAACATTTCTTCTATTACTCAATAACAGAGCGTTGATATGCATTCCACTGTAGAGGAGCCACTGCACCGATGAAAAGTTTAGCATTAGTGGCTTCTGTCCTGTTGACACATCGCCCTCTTTCTAAGCGTGGACCTGTTTCCTGCTGAACCTGAGCCAGCAGAGGACGGGTTCCTTCCTCCCACTGTAATTGTATGTCTTATCTTTTTCATTACGCTTCCCCCCCGACGTCTCAAAAACATTAGCTCCTGCCTGCTGTGCGGCGTCGCGTGGATGCTTCTCCCCCTTTTTCGCGTGTGCATTCGTGGATGGAGCCGGCCGGTCATTCGAGCCGCTTCGTGTAATTGCAGCCTGGACGTATTTAATGGCTGTTTATCCACATGGCTGCAGA